>NW_015151049.1:279028-280257 GCF_000732505.1 Cyprinodon variegatus
GATGGATGGATGGATGGATGGATGTTGGATCCGTCCATAACTTGTCAAGTTATTTCTGTACATAGACAGATAAAAACCTCCTATAAACATGACCTCCTTGGCAGAAGTTTTAAAATAACATTCATCAGTTAGAGAATGAATCAACATACAGACACCTTTTCCCTGTTACCAGAAAACACAAACAAAAAAGATAATATAGGCTGATGGTTAGGGTTTTTTTGTGATTTTTTTTCAGTGTTTTGTGGCACTTCATCATCCTGCATTGCCATATTTCCATATAAGGAAGAACAAATGCCTACATTATTAAAAACTTTCACTTAGCAGCAACCTTCTCTGCAGCCTAATTTCCTGATGATATGCAAAGCGGAATTTGATTGAAGGTTAAAATGAAAAAAGGTTTATGTGTAAATCACGGATAGGCCAAATGTTAAAGGTTCTAAATGACTAAAAAACTTGCTAGAAAAACCAGAAATGGTTTTTAAATCACAACATGACGAGAGAGCAAAAGAGAAGAATGAAGGGATTGAAATTGGAAAATGTCTATTATTTTTCTTTGGGCTGAACTTCAGGGAAATGACCTCATCATGATACAGCTCCAGAGCTCTGCAGTCATGTTGACTTTGTAGAAGTGAAGTGCACTCATACAGACACATGTATTTACCTTCCACTGAATGGTGGCCAATAGCATCAGAGCTTGGTACAATCACTTCCAGATTCAGTGATGTCACCTCTGTCACGTTAACAGGAGGAACACAAGCCCACTTCCACATGAAGCACATTTCCACCAGAGGGCAACATGCTGACCTGTAGTTTTTCTTCAGTGGTGTCATTGGCTGTTCTCAGTTTTTTTCCCCTCTCTGAGAGAAACTATCCTAAAATCCACTGAGAGAAGAGAACTGACAGAACTAAACTCTTGTGGCATAAAGCCATGTGATGATTGTCCCATTCTGCCCCCATACGCAATTGGACTTAGAATTAGGCAAACATTATTATCATTTTGTATACACAGAGATTTGTGTACAGCCACTATTATATGAAGATATGTATCGTACAAAGACATAAAATATTTTGCTTTTTTTGCATGTTGAAATGTGTTGCAGGGAAGCATAGGATTAATATAATACATAAAAACTAAGCAAAAAAGAAAAAGAAAAGAAGTAAAAAAAAATTCAATTAAATTCAGTTTATTTATATAGCGCCAATTCACAACACATGTCATCTCAAGGCAC
>NW_015151049.1:281105-288178 GCF_000732505.1 Cyprinodon variegatus
AGTAAACCTGCAGATTGAGATTTAAGAGAAAAAACATATGTTTGTAAACTGTAATCCAGCCAAGAGAGAAATATCAATATCTGTAAGTCAAGAAGTAATTAAAAAATATTCACATCACTTAACAACAAAACATGAACTCTAAAAGTAATTTTGAATATTTTATAATATTTCACCACAACATTACGTCATCACATTTAACTTAAAAACAACAGAATCACACAATGGAGGAGGCTGTACATGAATTAAATACAAGGGGCCTTTATATTAATGCAACAGTTTCAAAGAACCATCAAGATCAATAATATATTTACATCTTACTTTTTAACTTAAGTGGGGTTAATGTGCATGTGTTACTATCTTAGGATAAGAGAAACAGAGGAGAATAACTTCTCTTTCTGCCTGCAAGCATTGGCTGCAGAGCTGCGTTTGACTCCCTTTCAGTGGTTCAGGGGAAGGAGGGGCTTGCTCCCTCACTCCTCACCGTTAAACTCCTAGAAATCAGTGCTTCTATGTGTTGTCACCAAAGTCTCCTCTATCACAGAGGGGAGTCACCAAATTTGTTGCTAGTAACTTTTTTGAAGAGAAGAAAATAAAAAGTTGCTAGAGGCAACTAAAATGTAGTGACAAAGTCGCTAATTTGGCAACAGTGTGTTAAACTGCCTTTTTCTTCCTTTTTCCATCATCAGATGCTTTTTTAACTGTAGGTTTGAATTTTTAATAGCAGCTTTACAACTTTTTTTCCACAGGGAATGCCTTCTGAAGTGACATCAGACACAAACGGAGCAATAAGCACATAACATGCACAGGCGGTCCTCATAGGAGATCTTTAAATGTGTGTTTAAAAAAATAAAATAGTAAATAAAATCCAACCCTCCAAAGTGGCAAGTGGGAGTGGCTGTGCTGCCCGCTGAGGCTAAAACTCCTCAGCGTTTGGTGGGTTGGCAGGTGTCGATGTCAAGCCCTGGCTGACGCTGCATAAAAAGCCCACTTTCTACCTGACAATACACAAAGAGATGCACACAGTGTCCAAAATAAACCATCACAGCAAAACAACGACCATTTTGGTGTTTTTCTGCTGTGGCTATGTATTTGACAATACACTCCCTTGTGGAAGCACAGTAAGCTTGATTTTCTGTCTGCACATGGTCATGAACCACTTTTGTTGTTAAAAAACTGAATGAATGAATAAATTAATTTATTTACATGTATTATCCATTAGAAACATGTTTTCCTAATTATTCTCTGCTGGAAACTGCAGATGACAAATGGAAATAACACTGAAGTGAAAGTACGTCTTTAGTTCAGTCTGGGAATCTTACCAAAAATATTTTAATATTTAATATTTTGTGATAAAGCAAATTCAGAGTAACAGAATGAGATTAGAAACTGATGAACGTCCTTTTTACTTCCCTTATTCCCCTGATGTTAAAGTTCGACACGCTGTAGGAGAATGTTAAGACTTGATAGACACGTGATGAAAGTGCTGGTGTTTTTGTGTGTCTGTGCCGGATTGTCTGGAAGGACTTTCCAGACAAGTCAGGATGTCGTTATGCAGTGCTAATTTGAGAGCTGTCTGATTGCGAGCTTTCTATGGGCCCCCTACCAAACACGCACACGCAGAGACACACATTCTATCAGTCATTAATCCATCAGCTGTCATTAACTGGAAACGATGGTCTGATTGGAACCAGAGGGAGACAAAATGATGTCACACAAGCGCACTTCACTGCCGGGGTCTCACGTGTCTCCACGTCTCCGTTTTATCTTCGTCGTCATCACACACGCTCTAATTCTCGACCCCGGGACTGACATTTAGACAGATAAAAGGAGAGAAGTTGGCCCTCTGATTTTCTTCCTTCTTCCATAAAATCTGTCTGAATGGACAGGACAGGAAAAGCTCTCACTGCAACAATAATGGGAAAGGAAATCTGTGTGAAGACAAATACGTATCTGTAATGAATGAGATTGTGCTAAGAGGCACAGACAGATTGTTTATCCTGCACCAGCCCAGCTTGCAATCCCCCATTCCTCCCAAACCATAACAAAGAACTTGCATTTTTAAAACACAGATTCAGCTCAAACCCAAAATAGAATGGCTCTAATTGGAGGATGAACTTTTGTTTATTAGCGACAGTAATCCTTTAAAGAGGTGCTGCCTTTCCTGGCTGAGAATGGATCTCTTTATTAACACTGACACAGAAGCATTTTCTATAACTACAGGCGGGAGCCACTAATAAATCATTTCTCATGGCCCCGATAGAGCTCTAACCACGAGACATTAAGGCATCGTGAAAGCTAACCACACGTTGGCAGGCCTGTTCTGTATAAATTAGTTTGTGTGGGTGTGTGTATTACACCATGCCTCGGCGGGAACAATGATGGATCAGAAACCAGGCTTTTGATTGAAGTAGCATGCTGAGTCCCTATTTCGGCAGTCTTTAAATTACAGACTTTCTAAGAGTTTCTGAGCTGCAGGAACCCCTTTGGGGATTAAATCAGAAAAGGAAAAAATGTGCCTCTGAGGACATTCAGCGTATGCCTGTAAGGGTGCTGAGCCAGAATCTGTCAGTTTGATTTTTTTTCCCACATCATAAGCTTAGATGTGAATGTTCAGTTCTGCAGAAGTGGATCATTGGTGATGAGACCAGTTAACCTGCTGATGGTACAGAACCTAGGCTTCATCGCTAGAGTCTCTTTGCTAAGTAGTAAAACAAGCTAAAGTGTCTTTTTCCCTTAGATTTTTATGCACTGGATCTTTATTACATTAGAGTCAGTGTGTCTGCATTTGTTTTGGCCAAAAAAAAGAGGATTTATATGAAGTCAGGTGACATTCAGTTGTAAACTAGATTAAGGTTCTAGCCTGATGGCACCAGGCATGCAGCACCATCAGGCTATAACCAGGCTCAACATGCCGGTCTTCTGCACGACCAAATGAGATGAGACAGGGAATGCAGTAAGAGTTCAAAAGGAACTACACTCTGAGGGGGACAAGGTTGAAGAAGCACAATGGAAAAGTCAGATGGGGCTTAGCTACGATGGTGGAGAAGGGGATGGAGGTGGGTTGAATCAGCGCTGAATTTTGCTTTAATATGCATAAGCAGGTGTATAACAACAGGGATGTTTCCCACCCCCCAAGAATTGCAGAGGTTGAGGCCAGTGTGTCAGCATGCCAGTGTGTAAAAGACTTGAGTTGAAAACCAAAAAAAAATCTTTGAACAGCAGGATGAGTAATAGAGAAGATGTGCCGTGAAGGCTTACCAAAAGGGGGCAGGTGCTGCAAAGACCTACCAAAGTTCTTTTGAATGAAGGATGGGATGGTGAGAGGAAAAGAGACTAGTGTATATCAACCATTTGTGTGATGGTTGATATACTAGTGTGATGGTGATATGAGGATAGGTTATAAAACACCAATTTAAAAGAATCAGGCATACAAGGGTCTGGCGAGGGATGTGAATGAGATCTAAAACTGCCACCAGTATTTATAGTTAACTTGCCACAAAGGCTGAGAGAGGTTTTAGCGCCGAGTATGGATGAAAGCTTAGGGCGAATATATGAGTCATGGGCTGATGATGACCATCGGCCCAGTTAATTAGAGAAGCCACAGAGACTCCAAAAACAGCTGCTGTTGTGCCTGCTCCTATTCTGAAAGAATGGCCTGACAGATGGCAAACCATGGCTATGGGATAAAACTCACAGAGCAGAGAATTATAAAGGGCACCATAATGCGCCGGCCTTGGGGGCTAAAGGGCACCATAATGCCTTAACTGCAATTGGGTAGATGGCTCCATAAAGAACTTGTTGCATTTGGGTAGATGGCGCCATAATACACCTGTTGCAAATAGGTAAAGGGCGCCATAATGCACCTGGTGCAATTGGGTAGATGGCACCATAAAACACCTGTTGCAATTGGGTAGAGGGCGCCATTAGCACCTATTGCAATTGGTTAGATGGCGCCGTGAGCACCTGTTGCAATTGGGTAAAGGGCACCATAATACACCTGTTGCAATTGGGTAGATGGCACCATAATAAACATGTTGCAATTGGGTAAAGGACACCATAAAGCGCCAGCCTTGGGGGCTAAAGGGCACCATAATGCACCAACTGCAATTGGGTAGAGGGTGTCATAATGCGCCTGCCGTGATGGGTAGAGGACGCCATAATGCACCAACTGCAATTGGGTAGAGGGCGTCATAATGCGCCTGCCATGATGGGTAGAGGACGCCATAATGCACCAACAGCAATTGGGTAGAGGGCATCATAATGCGCCTGCCATGATGGGTAGAGGACGCCATAATGCACCAACTGTCATGGTTTTGGTTATGTTGTGCTTTACTTTGCTCCTTGTTTTCTAGTTCTATTGGTTTAATTCATATTTTGTTGTAATTTCTAGATTTATGTTAGTTCTCATGTTTTACTGTTGTCCTCTGTTGCCCTCTTGTGTGTGTGTGTTCCTTTCCCCTTGACTCCCTCGTTGTCTCCTCATACCTGCTCCTTGTCAGCTCGTTAGCCCTCCCTTTGTCTCTGTCAGCTATTTATGCTCTCCCTCTGCTCTTACTCTTTGTTGGTTCCTCTGTTGTTGCTGGTCCAGTCTTTCCTGTCCTCCCATGCTGTTGTCCACCTACCTCGTCTCTCCCTGGCTCCAAGAGTTTGGTTACCCCAGATGTCTCCATAGTTCTGGTTTGCTTTTATTTATTAGTTGGATTTTTGCATCCCTGCCTTTGTTTACTTTTTTTGATTAAATCCACAAAAAATCACCTCAGCCTCTCTGCCTCTGCTTTTGGGTCTTAAACCACAACCAACCCTGACACCAACTGCAATTGGGTAGAGGGCGTCATAATGCGCCTGCCATGATGGGTAGAGGGCACCATAATGCACCAATTGCATTGGGTAGAGGGCACCATAATGCACCCGCTGTGATGGGTAGAGGGCGCCATAATGCACCAACTGAAGTTGGGTAGAGGGCACCATAATGCACTAACTACAATTGGGTAGAGGGCACCATAATGCACCAACTACAATTGGGTAGAAGGCACCATAATGAACCTGCCGTGATGGGTAGAAGGCGCCATAATGCACCCACCGCGATGGGTAGAGGGTGCCATAGTGCGCCCGCCAAAATAGGCCAGGTCTAACGTGGTCATGAAGTGCTTCCAAAGGCCAGGACTACAGAGAGGAGGTAGAGCAGCTGGTGGGGTGGTGCGGGGATAACAGCCTGATCCTACACATGGAGACAATCAAGGAGATCATGATGGACTTCAGGAAGAACCGGCCTAACCACGCTCCACTGCTCATCAACAGCTCAGCTGTAGAGGTGGTCAGCAGCACCACATTCCTGGGGGTGCACATCACAGACACCCTCACCTGGACTGGAAACATCACCTCACTGGTCAAAAGGGCCCAGAAGTGCTTGGACTTCCTGCCGAGGATGAGGAGAGCCCACCTGCCCCCACCCACACCACCTTCTCCAGAAGCACCATAGAGAGCGTTCTGAGCAGCTGTCTCACTGTGTGGTGTGGAGGCTGCAGTGCCTCAGACCGGAAGAAGGTGAGAACAGCAGAGAGGATCATGGGGGCTCCTCTTCCCTCCATTAAAGACATTTCATGCCAGCGCTGCGTGTCCTGAGGCCGTAGCATCATCAATGACCCCCCCCCACCCAATCAGAGAGAAGCCTAAATTTTTTATGGGAAATATAGTCTCCTTCTTGACTCCTATTGTAGCAAAAATGTAACAAACTGTTTGTATTACAGAAACAGCCAAGATAGCAGCTGTGGCCTAATGTCCAATCTAACCATTACATAGGGCAATGTATAGTGGGTGCGCCATTTTAAATAAGTGTCTAGTCTACTGGATGAAACAGAAATGGAGTCGATATTTCCTAGCAAATGCACCTTAAAAAGTAGTGACCAACAGGGAGAGAAAAGCAGTGATCATCTGTCTGAACGGTCAGTTAACTGAGTTCACTATAAAGTTCACTATATAGTCCCTGCTGTACATAAGGATGTAGGGATTTAGGGGTTAGGGTGGACCTTGGAGCATGTTTATTAGATTGGATGAAGTAAAGAGTGGGTAACAGTAGAAAAGCTGCAGAGATTTGTGTTAAACTACAACTCTGCTTCCTGGTCTGGACCCTGGGTGGTAAGGGTTCATATACACTACTCAAAATAAATTTAAGGAACACTTTGTAATCAGAGTATATTACAAAGTTAATTTAACTGTCCAACTGCTCAAGGATGGCACATCAATACGTGCCATTGCCAGAAGGTTTGCTGTGTCTCCCAGCACAATCTCAAGAGCATTGAGGAGATTCCAGGAGACCTGCAGGTACTCCAGGAGAGCTGGACAGGGCCGTAGACGTTCTACAACCCATCAGCAGGACTGGTATCTGCTTCTTTGTGCGAGGAGCAGGAGGAGCACTGCCAGAGCCCTACAAAATGACCTCCAGCAGGCCTCTGGTGTGAATGTGTCTGACCAAACAATCAGAAACAGACTTCATGAGGTTGGCCTAAGGGCCCGACGTCCTCTCGTGGGCCCTGTGCTCACTGCCCGGCTCCATGGAGCTCAAATGGCATTTGCCACAGAACACCAGAATAGGCAAGTTGGCCACTGGCGCCCTGTGCTTTTCACAAATGAGAGCAGGTTCACCCTGAGCACATGTGACAGACGTGAAAGAGTCTGGAGAAGCCTTGGAGAACGTTATGCTGCCTTTAACATCGTTCAGCATGACCGGTTTGGTGGTGGGTCAGTGATGGTCTGGGGAGGCATATCCATGGAGGGACCTATACAGGCTAGACAACACCACCCTGACTGCCATTAGGTATCGAGATGAAATCCTTGCACCCATTGTCAGATGCTATGCTGGTGCAGTGGGTCCTGGGTTCCTCCTGGTGCACGACAATGCCCGGCCTCATGTGGCGAGAGTCTGCAGGCAGTTCCTGGAGGATGAAGGAATTGAAACCATTGATTGTCCCCCACGCTCGCCTGACCTAAATCCAATAGAACACCTCTGGGACATTATGTTTCCATCAATCCGACGCCGCCAGATTGCACATCAGACTATATACATGTGTACATAT
>NW_015151049.1:289539-295510 GCF_000732505.1 Cyprinodon variegatus
AACCCGTTACTAGCATGGGGTACCTAATAAAGTGGCCGGTGAGTGTATGTATGCACATGTATACATATATAAATGTTTATCCCAATGAACTGTTCTGTTTATGTCATTGTTGACCAAAATAACCATTTTACAAATGTGCAGTTCTTGTTCATATGAAAAAAAATGTTTTGACAAATTTGCACTTTTTCTGGTAAAAGTCAGTTCTTCAAATATAACAGATGTGATATGTTTATATATTTATTTATACTTATAAAATCTTTTCACTATTTGATTTGTATGTTAATGTTGTCTTTTATACTTTAAATAGCAAATTTGTTACATACAAATAATAATCTCAACTTAGTTGGACAATACTTAAAAGCATTTTAGAAATATGTACATTGAAGCTTAAAAAGTTACTCTACATACATGTATATATTTGCTTTATAAAAAGCATTTTAATATTTGTACCTTTCAATGACTTTCAATGCTTAATTCTTGCTTCATTAAAACTATTTCTTCTTTCCTCCAGTCTTTGCTCAATCTGTCCGGTCCACCTGAGCTAACTAGAGCCAGGCCAACAGTTTGACCCTCCATACAGGTCAAGGCTATTGCTGTAGCAGCCTGCACTTCAGGCCTGTCCTGTGGAGCCAATCATCCCTCTAACTGTGCTCATTCTGAGAAAATGTGGGAGTGAAAGGTCCGATTAGAGCCTGCTGGAAGCGTTCAGTGTACATGTTCCCCACCACGTCCACCGCATTGTCCCAGCAGGCGGCCCCTTCCAACCGACCCCTCTCTCCCTCGGCCCTGAGCTGCTCCGAGCTTTGATTGGCATGTGAATTGCAGTGTGTGGTGATGATAATAAGAGCGCTAACCGGGGCCAGGCCTGCGCCTTGCAGCCAGCAGCCAATGCGAGCTGGCATGGCCTGAATGTCCACCGCTGCCAGCATCTGAAGAGGCAAATAAAAATGACAAGCTAGCTGTTAAGAACTGCTGATTTTTCACATGTTGTTTTAAAGGTTTTTGTGTCTGTGCCAGTTTCTCTCCCCAGCAACTTTTTTCTTCCCTATTTTCATTCTTCTTCCCCTCAACCACATCCAGATATTTGAAACCCCTCATTTATCAAAAAAAGAGAAACTAAAAATAATCTCTCCGCTATAGGGCAGCTTTGGCTATTTTTTGAAAGAAAACTGCTCAGACTGATTATTTCCAGCATGATAAAAACAGATCAAGACAAGCTGACTGAAAGTTTTCAACAAAAAACTATCAAGTGAATTTCCTTTGAATAATCATAATTTCTTTGCGTTACACATATTAGCTACTCTAAAGCAATAACAAAGCAAGTTTAGAGGGATAGCTGAGACTTTTTGAATAGAATTCTGTATTTATTGTCATTCCACGGTTACAAGTACAGAGCAACAAAATTAGTTCTCTGCAGTTAACCCATCCCCTTGGAGAGCAGTGGGCTGCCATTGTACGGCACCCAGGGAGCAGTGTGGGGTTAAGGGTCTCAGAGTGTTAGTGGGGGATTGAGCTCACAACCTCAGGATTCAAAGCCCTATGCCCTAACCACTAGGCCGCCACCCCCCGACTCCCCCAGTATAACTTAGGACCCTTAGCGGAGCATTAAAAAAAGTTGACTTCCGCTGTCTCAAAGAGATCTAGCAGCACATAACAGTTTGGAAAAAAAAAAACTTTTTATAAGTACAGTGTAGTTGCACTGTAATCTGTTTCCCTAAAGCGGATCCGTCTAAAAAAAGACCACTAGATAAATTTGTTTTCTTTTGTTACTGAAGACTTCAAGAGAGAATTGTGTAAAAGTCTGCATTTTTGTTGCTCTTCTCAGCAAGCAGTGAACGCTGCCATGGGTATCTTCCATTTCCAGCAGCACCCAGACTTCCCAGTCCTCTCCCAGTATTCCGTCCATGCAAAAATAAGTAGACAGGAAAAAGCTTACAGGGTCAAGACTTAATGAAATTGAAAAGAGCAAGGTTTGTCAAACTGTGCAACAAAAGAAAAAACATTTCAGAATGAAAGCAAAATTTTGCTTTTATTAACAAGAATACATTCTTATAATAAAATAATCAAATATCCAGGTAAAAATATGAAATGTCCAAGATAGAGAAAATAGTGGTCAGATTACCTAAAAATTGTCGTATATAAACCTTACAATAATTCTTTCCGCTGGCCGGAATCTTGTCAAATGCCCCAAAGTAGACTGAAAAAAATGTATAAACAAACAAACTAACCCTATAAACAAACCAGATTTGAAAAAACTGACTGAAATAGAAAATAATACAAAACCATGAGTGATCATTCCATGTTAGGAATCAGTTTGTGTGGGTTGTTTTTGTGTTTTCTTTTTCCACCACTAGATGGTACCCTGTCTTCGTTTGGGCCTCCTCGCACACCTGTGGCTCGTTGGGTCATAACCAGAGGAGTATTTGAGCGGACTGTCACTCCCTGGACCCAGAGTTTTTGCCAGTATTGGCTACTCTAGCCAAACTGAGATTAGCTGAGTCTAACCTTTGCCTTGTCTCTCTGAGTCTAAGCTTGCTTTGTCTTTGTCTTCCTGATCCACTAGATAAGCCTGGACCTTCTACCCCCCTGGACGGATAAACTGAGTCACAATTGAGCAAGGGGAAACCTCTACATCAGGGGTGTCAAACTGGTTCCAGAAAGGGCCGTGTGGCTGCAGTTTTTCTTTCCAACCAAACAATAGCACACCAGACTCCAGTCATCTCATCAAGGGAGTCCAATCTGAACATGATGACTTGATGATATGGATGGATCTGGTGTTCTATTGTTTGGTTGGAAAGAAAACCTGCAGCCACACAGCCCTTTCTGGAACCAGTTTGACACCTGTGCTCTACATGATACGTTCAAGTCCTTGTCGAGGTAAACCCGGTGACAGACCGCTCCATTGCTCCTCTGGAACCAACGTTACTCTGCCTGTCCGCCCTCCAACAAGTTCTTTTATCTCTGGATAAGACCCCACAAACTAGATCCAAATATTAACCAAGAGTTCCCCAAACGTGAGTGCCTCTCCTGCAAATTACAAGCCTCAGTCATTTTTCCTAACCCTGAACTGATCATTGTAATCTCCCCTTCAGAGTTTCGGGTTCCAGTTCACCAGTCCGCTGAGGTACAACAGTGTTACCCAGCTGTATATCTCTCAGTATGTGTTTTTGTAAACCACAATAAACCTGTTTACTTTTTCTCTTGGCTTCTGAGTGTGTTTCTGCATGTGGGTCAGATCCTTAAAGCCCATCCGTTGGGTCACCTTTGCCAATTTTAATCATGAGAATTCATTTACATATTTGGAATGTTTTTGATCAATTTTCACTCTTCCATTGCTTTTTTACTGTATGCTTTTTTCTAAATCAGTTATTCAGCAAATTTTATAAATTCCCAGAATAACAAATTGATATTTTTGTTGGCAAAGGGCTGGGGGAAAAAAATATTTTCACACAGGAAGACCCTACCTCCTACATCCCTGTTTCTCTGACTGTGACTAACTGGATGTGCTCTCTTCATCCTCTGACATGGGAGCTGGCTCCGAGCTAGTCTGCCTGGCTGCCTTTTGTATCTATGCTTCTTTTTCTATGTCTGCTTCTGTCTCCTTGAACCCCAGTCAGCCTCAGCAGATGGCTGCTCACACTGAGCCTGCTTCTGCTGGAGGTTTCTTCCTGTTCAAAGGGATTTTTTCCTCTCCACTGTCGCTACAAGCATGCTTAGTGTGAGGGATTGCTGAAGAGTCAATGAGTCGATGCAATCAGCTGGTTTTCCTTAGATAGAAAACTTTGAATCAATCTGACTGGATGACCTGGTGCAGGTGGGATGGACAGCTCAACAGAGCTATGGCTCTGGGTGATTTTGGCAACTGTATTAAAAAGAAATCTAGGATAATTCTTATTCTCCTCTATTAATAAGGAGAAATATGCTGCTCTTACAAAGAGTCCTCTTATTGCGCATTAAAGTATTTTTCCAGACTATATAGGATTCCTGTAAGCATGAGGAGTGCCTTTTTCTCTCCAGTTTTGTCACAGCTCAGAACAAAGGACCCAGTATTCAAGGCAAGTATTTAATTTGGATTACTCAAAAAGAGGCTATTTAAAACATTGGATCTGTGGTAACAGTGGCTAGGGCGCCTAGGGCAGGAGATTCTGTAGAAAAGAAACACAGGTTAGTGACAACGATAATCTGATGGGGGATGATTATGGATGTAAGTCACTAATGTGGTTTAACAGTTCAGTCAATGCCTAAAGAACAAGTTATGATCCAGTCTGTGGGCTGCCAACAAGATGGTGCATGTCCCAGATGCTGCATCCCTGGAGGGTGTAAAACCAGCGGGAAACCAGATCCGAGCAGAAGAAGGAAAGCAGAAAAATCCAGAGGGTGAAGCCAAAATGTCAAGGACTTGCTGAGGATAAAGAACCAGGAGATCAGAAGTCCGAAGAGTTTCTGAAGTGACATGCAGGACCATGACAGAAATCAGTTCCAGGTTTGGTTAACTTAGACATATTTTTTTTTTTTATCATTTTGTAAACACGAGTGTATACAAAAAGAAAATTTGTTTAAAACAGCTCTAGATAATTTCATTTTTCATTTTTTGAGTGACTGTGTAGTTCCTCTCAGAGCTGTGGGCTCAGTCACAAGAGGAGCCCACAGTGGAAACTGTCAAGTACCCAGATGCAAATCCTCTTTCGGTCAATCAGTTTTCATTGTACAAGGCACCAAAACATGGAACAAATTACCTGCAGAACTGAAGGGAGAGTCAAACTGGGTCCTTTTTAAACATAAACTTAAAGACTTTTTATTGAGAGGTCAGACATGTGAACATTAATAATCTAACTGACCTGATCTTATTTCTGTGATGTTTTAGTGTGTTATTTGTTCTGTTGTTTCTTGTGTACAGTCACTGTGTTTTGTGTAAAAGCCTAACTGGGGACAGACATTGAGAATTAGCCTTAGCTAAAATGTTGTAGTGTGTGACATGATGCATGAGACATACTTGTCCCTATCAAATAAACGAATAAATAAATAAATAAATAAAATAAATGTGCAGCTGTCATGATTTTATCTAAGGCTCAGACCCACATGCAGTGAAGGGAAGACAGACTGTTAGATTCAGGCTCAGTGGGAAATATGATTCGTTGAACTTGAAGGAGAGGATTTGTTGCGACTCACGCAGTGGAGAATCCTTGACTCCAATCCGTGGGTTGGTTTTCCAGAGTTTGTCTGATTCGGTGGAGTTTGGAACAGGGTTTACCCAGAACTCGGACGGTGAAGATTGATGCAGACGCTGGTTGCCACTCAGATTTTTCTGAGTTACTTGAACGGGTCGTGGTGAAGATGATTTCCTCAGATTAGACTCAGTATAAACAAAGCTTGGCTAGAGTACCCCAAACTGGCAAACACTCTGGCGTCGAGGAAGTGGCAACCAGCAGCTTAAGAGCAGTCCGGTGATGAGGTAACTGTCCGCAGGTGTGTGAGGAGGCGGACCGGAAACAGGCGCCTCCTGCTGGTGGAAGGGAGAACAACACAAA
Source organism: Cyprinodon variegatus (assembly GCF_000732505.1). Lineage (NCBI taxonomy): Eukaryota > Metazoa > Chordata > Actinopteri > Cyprinodontiformes > Cyprinodontidae > Cyprinodon > Cyprinodon variegatus. The sequence goes on from NW_015151049.1 coordinate 295,068, forward strand.
GACAAGACAAACAGACAAACACAAAAACTGGAGTCCTGACAGCAGCCTTAAAAAACAGTAATAAAAACATGAAAAAAAGAATAGTAATATAAACAATTTACTGTATATTTACAGTTCCAAAACTTTTTTTTTCTTTTTGTTAAATAAAATAACCCATTTTAAACAAAATTCAGCAGTCTGATGGTGGTGGGGAAGAAGCTGCTGCAGAACCTGCTGGTCCTGCATTGAATGCTGAATGCTCTGAAGCCTCTTCCCAAGAGGGCAGCAGGGAGAACAGTCCATGGTGGGGGGGTGAGGGGTCATTGATGATGTCACGGGCTCAGGGATGAAATGTCTTTATTGGAGGGAAGAGGAGCCCCCATGATCCTCTCTGCTGTTCTCACCTTCTTCCAGTCTGAGGCGCTGCAGCCTCCACACCACACAGTGAGACAGCTGCTCAGAAC
>NW_015151049.1:296131-297087 GCF_000732505.1 Cyprinodon variegatus
ATTAGGCCCACCACCGTGGTGTCAATTAAATTAAATTTCAATTCAGTTTATTTCTATAGCACCAATTCACAACACGTCGTCTCAAGAACCTTTACATTTCCACAGATCATACAGCCAAATTGATTCTATCTAGGGAAAACCAGTTGATTGCATTGACTCAATGACTCAAATGCAATCCCTCACAATTAGCATGCTTGTAGAGACAGTGGAGAGGAAAAACTCCCTTTGAACAGGAAGAAACCTCCAGCAGAACCAGGCTCAGTGTGAGCGGGCATCTGCTGAGGCCGACTGGGGTTCAAGGAGACAGAAGCAGAGATACAAAATGCAGCTGTAAAAGTGGCCCTGTCCAGGAAACACAAAGCCAGGCAGATGAGCTCTGAGCCAGCTCCCATGCCAGAGGATGAAGAGAGCACATCCAGATAGACATGGCCAGAGAAACAGGACCACACTGGAAAACAGGCCGATCTCCAGCATCCACAAACAAAGGCTCTAATGGCAGCTAAGCCGATACCTCCCTCCAGGATGGAGTCACAGCCAAACAGTGTTGTCTGCAAACTTTACAATGTAATTGGGGGTGAACCTTGGGACGCAGTCATGTGTCATCAGGGTGAACAGCGGGGTGCTCTGGACGCCGCCCTGAGGGGAGCCTGTAATGATCTGGCCTGTTTGATCCTCCTTAATTAGTCATGTCTTTCACCTGTCATTTTTTCCTTCCTGCCTCAATTATAATTTATTCCTCTCACCTGTTTCTTCTGGGTTATATTCTATTCAGCCTGAGCATTCGGGGCCAGATCATGATTTGTTTCCAGCTAGTCATTCTGTTCGGTCTGTTTATTTCAAGGTTCATGTCCTTGATCCTGGCGGCCAGTGGAAATAGGGTTTTGTGTTTGTCTTGTCTCCTGATCGTCCACTGTTCCTCCCCTGTGCAGTCCTCTGGGTTTTTGGCTCTATATGTG
>NW_015151049.1:298071-308187 GCF_000732505.1 Cyprinodon variegatus
TTCAGTTTTTGTTCCAGTAGGTCTGGCTCCAGGGAGGAGACCAGTTTAAAGTTCCTGCATCAAGTTCTGGTTCCACGTCCTGTCTCGGCTACCCTCTGCCACTGAGCCTGCTCATCTGCACCTGATCCTGTCTGCTCCTGTGCGTGACCGTCTGGCCACGCTTCTGAACTCTGTCAGACTCCGAACCTGTCTGGGAGCCTGTTATTGCCTGGAAGCCTGGGTCCTGCCACCTGTTCCGTTCCTGCCTGATCTGTATCCCTGATCAGGATCGGCTTGCTGCAGCACCGGGGACACAGCTCCACTTTAGTTTTTGTTTTATTATTTAATAAACGTTTTAAAATTTCCCACTGACTGTCTCTTCTTGAATACTGGGTCCATCTGTCCGCGTTTCATGACAGAGCCTGTGTTTAGGATGATGACATCAGAGGTGTTCTGTCTGACCCGGACTGACTGAGGTCTGTTGGTAAGGGAAGTCTAGAAGCCAATTTCGAAGGGTTTCAGGGTTGTAGGCGAACTGGAACGGGTGGAATGTTGGCGGCAGACTAGAGACAATTTGTTCATTAACCAGCCTTTTGAAGCACTTCATCATGATGGGAGTCAGAGCGACAGGCCGGTAATCATTGAGTGAGGTGACCTGAGGCTTCTTTGGGACTGGAATAATGGAGGCAAACGGGAAGCATGCTGGCACTATGGATTGGTCCAGCCAGGTGTTAAAGATGTCTGTGAGGACACCAGCCAGCTGATCTGCACACTCCTTATACACCTGCCCAGGTATCTTATCAGGCCCTGGGGCCTTCCTTATCCAGGATGGTGATGTTCTTTTTGATACAGATGTCCTCAATGCATTTGTTGATGTAGGCTGACACAGTCATGGCATACTCATCAATATTTAACAAGTTGTCATATGTTGCTGCAGCCTTGAAGATGTTCCAGTCAAAACATTCAAAACAGTCCTGGATTTTCTCCATGGCGCCCTCAGACCACATTCTGACCTCTTTAACTGTCAGTTTAGCCCTGATCAACTTGGGCTTATATGCAGGGATAAGCATAACTGAGAGATAATCCGATGAGCCGAGGTGGGGGCGGGGGGCTGCTCTGAATGCATCTTTGATGTGAGTTTAAACCAGGTCTAAAATGCTTTTACCCCAAGTTGCAAAGTCCACATGTTGGTAAAAAGGAAGGAGAACAGTCTTCAAGTTAGCCTGGTTAAAATTCCCAGCAATGATGAAAACACGCTCTGTGTGCAGATTGGAGCTCAGAGATAGCCTGGTATAGTCTTCATGGCCTCTTTAGTGTTAGTGCTGGGGGGCACATAAACAGCAGTGATGCTAACCACACTGAACTCTCTAGGCAGAAAGAACGGTCTGCAGTTAGCAGTCAGAAACTCAATGTCAAGAGAGCAGAAGCTGGTGACTGATCTAGCATTTTTACACTAGCTGTTGTTGATGTAAACACAGAGCCCGCCCCCCCCGAGACTTACAGCTTATTTCTTTGTTTCTATCGGTGCAGTATAACGCTGAGGTAATGCTGAAACACTCTCACCACTGGTTCAAGAATAATCTGGCCTGACAACTGGAAACAGGCAGGTAAAATAAGATCAAACAGGAACAGGAGGGCTCAGTGGTTGAGAAGCAGAACAGTAAATCAGAAATACTAAGGTAATGTTGGACACAATCTCCAGACCGGCTCAAGAGAAGAATAATCTGGCGCTGATGATTGGTGGCAGGCAGTTTAAATAGAGGCAGGAGCAGGTGTTCTGTTCTCACTATTGGAGGAGGGTGTCGCATTTTCCTGCTGCTCCAGCAAATCCCTGCTCTGTCCCTGCTTTGTTGTGTCTTGTCTTTTCTGAGCCCTCTCTTCATATCACCCGAACTCAAACAATGGATCTGGTCAGCTGGACCTTAAATGCACTGGATCAAATTTTCTCAATTGGGAGACAGAGAAAAGGGGACCTGTCCTGTCCTGCCGGGACATACTTCATGGGATACACCATGGATTCCTGGAAGGCGTACACGATGGTGTGTTTTACTATGTTGTCAGTTGTGGAAGACGTATAGATTTTTCGATATATGATACTCTGATTTCTTCTGTTTGGATTTTGAGGAAAACCTGATTTATCTTAATACAGAAGATTTAGGCGGCTATTTGGGCATTGATCAGGCTGCCGGCAGCAGTTGACGCGCTCACAAATTTAAGGATACCTGTCTGTGTGTTTGTGTTTCTGTGTTTGTCTCCCTTTCTCCACCAGGAGGCAGACATGGGCAATGTGGAGTCAACAACTCATCTCCATGTCATGTATTTGTTCTACCCAGCCACTGAAGCAGGTGAGTCCAATCTTCACTGTGAATTAACCTGTGCAGATTGGACTCATCTGGTCAATTGGCTGGGTAGATTAAATACATGACATGGAGACGACTTGTTGACTCCACATTGCCCATGTCTGCCAGGAGGCGCCTGGTTCTGGTCCGCCTCCCCACACACCTGCAGAGGGTTACCTCATTAACAGAGTGCTCTTAAGCTGCTGACTGCCACTACCTCAACACCAGAGTGTTTGCCAGTTTTGGATACTCTAGCCANTTGTGTCTTGTCTTTTCTGAGCCCTCTCTTCATATCACCCGAACTCAAACAATGGATCTGGTCAGCTGGACCTTAAATGCACTGGATCAAATTTTCTCAATTGGGAGACAGAGAAAAGGGGACCTGTCCTGTCCTGCCGGGACATACTTCATGGGATACACCATGGATTCCTGGAAGGCGTACACGATGGTGTGTTTTACTATGTTGTCAGTTGTGGAAGACGTATAGATTTTTCGATATATGATACTCTGATTTCTTCTGTTTGGATTTTGAGGAAAACCTGATTTATCTTAATACAGAAGATTTAGGCGGCTATTTGGGCATTGATCAGGCTGCCGGCAGCAGTTGACGCGCTCACAAATTTAAGGATACCTGTCTGTGTGTTTGTGTTTCTGTGTTTGTCTCCCTTTCTCCACCAGGAGGCAGACATGGGCAATGTGGAGTCAACAACTCATCTCCATGTCATGTATTTGTTCTACCCAGCCACTGAAGCAGGTGAGTCCAATCTTCACTGTGAATTAACCTGTGCAGATTGGACTCATCTGGTCAATTGGCTGGGTAGATTAAATACATGACATGGAGACGACTTGTTGACTCCACATTGCCCATGTCTGCCAGGAGGCGCCTGGTTCTGGTCCGCCTCCCCTCACACCTGCAGAGGGTTACCTCATTAACAGAGTGCTCTTAAGCTGCTGACTGCCACTACCTCAACACCAGAGTGTTTGCCAGTTTTGGATACTCTAGCCAAGCTGAGTTTTGCTGAGTCAAGCTGAGTTTTTGTCAACCTGAGTCTTAATCTTTTTTTTTGTCTTTGCCTCTCGGCAGGAAGTCATTCTGCAAACTTCGGACCTTCTCTTCCTGGAAGGATCATCTGAGCTTCAAACTGAGCTAAAGATCTAAACAGGAGGTTTGAATCCACTTCCCCTCAAGAGATCGTTTGAGCTTCATACTGATCAAGGGATTCATCTCCACTAAGACCCGTTCAAGTACCGCAGGAAATCTGAGTGGCAGTCAGTCTTTCTCCGTTCACCTACAAACAACCGCATTCTGGGTAAACCCTGTCGGCCCTCCACCGAATCAGACAAACACTGGAACTACCGCACACAGACTGGAATCAATGAGTCAACAACTTCTCTGGAAAGTTGAGTCAGCAACCAAATTCTCCTCTTCAACTACAAGAACCAAACTTCCTACTGAGCCTGAACTAACCACTGTGTCTTCCCCTCACTTTTCAGTTCCGGTTGAGCAGTGTTCAGAGCAACACTTGATTCAGCATTATCTCTTCAATAAACCTGTTAAACATTTCCCCTGGTCTCTCTGAATTGGTTTCTCTGCATGTGGGTCCGAGCTCTTGATAAAATCATAACGACAAAGGCAATGAACAAAGAGGACCATAAGCTGAGCCGTATTCTGGGTGTGATTGAACACAAGCTGGCTGCTGTGGTTAAACTGAAAGGTGACGTAGGATAATTTCTTGGATGTGCACGCTCGCTGAAAAGCAGAAAAGTCCAACAAAAAGAATACTGGGTTTGCCATGTGGAGCCCAGTGACAAAACACTTCATGGCTGATAGAAAATTCTGTGCAGCCTGCTCTGAAAACAAAAAGTGTATTTTGGAATTCGGGCCCCCCTTATCAGAACTCCCCTGGCAGCGTTCTGTGACACGCATTTCCTCAGTCATTCATTCCACCTGTCCAGCTCTGCATTAACCCAGGGAGCCAGCTTTCTATTTCTAAAATTGTTCTTTTTCAAAGCGGCTGCGTTGTCTAAGGCAGAACGCAGAGAACTAGCAACCCCATCAACAAAGTCATCCACCTGTGAAGGGGAATGGTAAAATGGTAAATGGCATGTACTTATATAGCGCCTTTATTCAAGTTAGGAGACCTGACCAAAGCGCTTTACACTACATTCATTCACCCATTCACACACACACGGTGGCAAGCTACATTGTAGCCACAGCTGCCCTGGGGCTCACTGACAGAAGCGAGGCTGCCGTACACTGGCGCCACCGGGCCCTCTGACCACCATCAGTAGACAATGCAGGTGAAGTGTCTTGCCCAAGGACACAACGACAATGAAAGTCGGAGTCGGGGCTTGAACCGTCAACCCTTCGATTACAGGGCAAACTCCTACATCCAACGCCACTGTCGCCAGAATAAACAAAAGTTTTGCCCTCTGCAGCACTGCTCAGCGACACAGAGGAGAGAGAAAGTGAAATTTATAGCTGCACTATCTGATAATGATCTGCTAGAATGAAATCTTCTTTTGGGGGAGAGGGACCTCTGATAAAGTAATCCTGAAGGTTATTAAATGGTAGTCAGATAATGTAGGATGTAGGAGATCCCAATGTCTACATCCATCTACCATGTAAATAACATCAAATTCCTTGTTAAAAATAACAAAAACAAACATCCAATGCAAATAGCACTTGGCTTAAATGTTCGTCAAGTTGTATCACTAGATGGTTTGCATTTAAGCCGTTTTAAAGAAAGGAAAAGCAACAACGCTATAAATCGTCACAGAAAAAAAACCAGTGCTTTTTCGTCTTAGAACCAACAGCAACACACATGCTAAAACACAATGTAGTGATGTGATGCCAACTTTTTCCTTTTGTTCAAGCATGTCATGTCAGTACAGTCACAGGTGGGAGAGCACAGGTAATCAGTAGAAATGGTAAGAAGTAGAGTTTTCATGATTTGCTTTAACTTTTTTAGAGTTGATCTTTTTCCACTATGTCTTGCCAGTAGCTTTAGCCTCCAGGGCCAATGGATGGGATTGAAGCTCAATGAAGGTGTGAAGGGCGTGATTTACTGCAGGTGAAATATGACCTATGATCTTAAGAACAAAACTTAGAAAGTTTTGAACGACCCCTTTAAATTGGATTATTGCTATATATTTTTTCAGAGGTTTTGCTCAAACATTGATGAAATTTGGAAACTACACTTATACCCAGCGGATAGTTTTTCAAACCTTGACATCTTTCTGGTTAAAATAAATCTCATACCCTCAACCCCCTCTGGATCCCGGTGCCCCGGTCAATCACAGCTCTGTCTTGGCAGAACTCCCTGTCTGGAGCTTCCAGTATGCAGAAAAGTCTCTCGGATCACATCCCCACACGCAGAGTCTGACTCTCATTATCAATTACGGCTGTTTTTGTTTCTTTTTCACAACATTAACCACACCGTTACAGCCAGAGAAGGAGAGAGAGAGAAAGAGAAAGCAATTTTCATCAAAAGGAATTAGCTATTTAAACAAGTGAGTTGGGTGCGGCATTGAGCTTTGGATTTACAGTCGGTCTTGTGGAAGCTTTGCGGACAGATGAAGATCTATATGTGTTTAATGGGAAGAGGGTGAGTAGCTAGGGATAACTAAAGGCTTAGAGAAAGACAGGGAAAGGGAGGGAGATAATTCACAACACACTTGTGGTGAGAGGAGGAGGCAGCGACTTGGCAAAGATGTTCTTCTTCTCTTCTATTTTCTTCTTGCTCTTTTCACTCGGTACCCAATGATCAGAGTTAGGCAGAGGAAGCCGGTGAAGGCTGAATGCCATGGCACATGAGCCATTAAATCTCCCAACACTGCGGGCAGTATGGCGGTGCAAGGCTTCATGCCCAGGATCCCTAATGTTTCCAATGAGAAGTGGAGCTGCACAGCATTGGGAAAGTGAAGAAACTCAGGCACATTAACAGGAATGTCTTACCCAAACCACTGCAAGGAGTTAAAAAAAGACACTTATGCAATGCAATTCAGGACTTCAAAGTACAATATTTTTATTTTTGTAGTTTTTCACTCTGACCAATTAAAAGCCAAGTTAATCTTCAGTTTGTGTCATGGTCTTGGTTCTGTTATGTTTTACTTTGCTCCATGTTTTCTAGTTTTATTGGTTTAATTCCTATTTTGTTGTATTTTCTGGATATATTTGAGTTCTAAGGCTTTTATTTGTTGCCCTCTTGTTTTCATCTTCTTTTCCCTAGCTCCTTCCTGACTGCTCTCTTCACACCTGCTCCCAGTCTGCTCGTTAGTCCTCTCTTTGTTCAGTCTATCATAAATACTCTCCTTATGCAGTTCCTCAGTGCTTGTTCCTCGTCTAACATCGTCTTATTTTATCCTACCTTGTCTTACCCTGGCTCCTCGTGATTGTTTTCCCCTGATGTCTCCATGGTTCTGTTTGTTTTACATTTTAAGTTGGATTTTTGGATTTGTTGGATTCCTGTCTTTGTTACCTGTGTTTATTCCGTTAGGTCTTCAAGAAACTCACCCCTGCCTCCCTGCCTCTGCATTTGGGTCAAAAACCACAACCAAACCATGACAGTTTGGTTGTTAAACTGAAAAAACATGAGACCTAAATTTGATGGATTGAATTTCTCAAAAATCTAAGCATCCTAACATGCTAATTTTATGAGACAGGGTTGTCTCAGAGTGTTTGCAATTCCCAATCAGCTACTATAAAGGACTATGACACCACTTAAATCTATTCAAATGTTAAAACACTCATTCGTCCATGGTTACACTGGAGGAGCTGGAGAGATTTGCATCTGGTGAGAAACCTTGTAACAGGACAAATGCCAGAGAGTGGTGCATAGCCTAACCTTCCAGTCGGTTAATGACTCTGAAAATGCTGATGAAGATTCTCAGTCATCCAGGTCATAGTCATTCCGTAAAAGTTCAAAAACAAAATCCACTGGACTTGGTTTGTCTGCGGATCCTGACATTTGAATTGAGAAAGCTTCCTGGAGAGGTGGAGAAACGTCTTCAGATCTTGGAAACCCAGTCCAGTGGATTGTTTTTTAACTTTTACGGAATGACCCTGAAAATATAACTGTGGCAGATTCCAGGTTCTAATCCAAATGTGCATTTATGGAAAGAAGTGAAAGCTGATGTAAACATGTGATTGAACATAAGCCGGTTTAGATAGAATTGCTAAAACTTTCCATCCAAAGATGTACAAAGGCCTTTCACACATTTCCTAGGTGGACCATTAATTGTAAAAGTCACCTTACAATACATTAATAAATACCGAGTTACAGTTCTAAAAGCAGTTTTCAGAATTGTATTATCTTTGTGTTGCAAGTTCAAAAGTTTCTAACAATAAATTTCAATTGTTCCTCATGGGCTCTTTATATTGAATATGCAGTTATATTAGCAACAGGTAATCAATTTAAATGAAGGGCACTAGACAGCTTCAATAAACTAAATCAAAACATTTTCATTCCATTTTGTCAGATACAACCATTGAGGCAACGTTTGGATCCCTTCCTCCATTGAAAATTTAGGGTTGAACAACATTTAGTTCCTTTTTATTCTTCTTCTCATTATTTCTGCAGAGGAAATGCTCTCATCGTCCATTCAACAACATCTAAGAGTCAAATTAAATTTTCACTATTATCCTTCATGTTGAAAAATACTCTTATGAACTCCCACCCCCCCACCACCACCGGTGTCTTCAGGCTGAAATTTATTAAACCAGATTTAGACTTAGACAACATTTTGTATTCACAGAGTGTATAGAAAACGAAATATTGTTTAGTATAGCTTTCATAATTTTTCCATTCCTTAAAGTGCAGCAGTGATCAAATGCAAATAGTGTGGAACAAAAAACAAACAAACATGGTGCTAATTTGGATACATTAGCAGCAGAGAGTGTGGGGGCTCCATATTTCAGGTGAGCCTTCACTCTTCCCTTCAGAGAAGTCTCGTCCCATTAGAGCCCCTATACAAAAAGAGTTTAAAGCATTTTGCATTCAAACCCTCTTCAACTGCAACAGTTGGCAGGTTGTAGGGAACCTCACAACAAACAGTCCACTAGAACAGTGAACAACGCAGGGGGAGTCCAGTCAAGCCTAGATTAACCTAAAACACACACACACCGCTCAGCATCATGGTCTCAACTTAAAACAAACCATCAGAAGGCCACGTCATTTCCACTCAGCTCTGAGATACAGGCGGACAGGCCTGTTCATAAACAGGCAAACTCTGCCAGCTGGGAAAATGTGCACTCATGCTGTATACCCACAGATGCATAGGCATGCAACTGCCCCTGATTACTGTCTGCAGCTGCATATAGAAACACATAGAAACACACACAGACTCTACTTTAACCCAAGCCAAAGAAAGCATTATATAGGGTTAATGTCACTTTACATCTGGGTATATGAACAAGATGTTAGAATATCACCAGCGTTGTGGTGAAAGTTGGTAGCCTCTTTTTAAAGAGATAGCTTGTAGGTTTTTACGGTAAAAATATAGCTTTTTCTTTGACCCTTTACAAACTAAAACATGGTTTGATGAGCAGGCTGATCCTCAGTAGTTCAGCGCCAATCTACTTATAAGGAAGTACATGTTAAATGGGTCCAACCAAGTAAACTATCAAAGCGTTATATTTAACATTGATTTTTTGGACACTCAGAAGCGACCGTCATCAAGTTCAACTCAGACACCATCGGCAACTCAATGTCAGGTGAAAAACGTTTAAAAAAAACTTGTTAATTAGGAGCATGTCCTATATGAATGAGCTGGCGGCACCCAAATGCATTGGCCTGCAACAGCTCTTAACAATTATCCAATATATGTCACTTAGAACGCTACAAACTGCATCAATCCTGTATGTATGAATGCCAGCGCCCGCTGGAGCTTCAGTCATCAAGTTTTTTTCTGGACTCGTAATTACAGCCACTCTTGACCGTTTGAAGAGCTGCTGATTGCTTCGAGCAGATGGCCACAGAGCAGCGGACCCATGGAGCAGACCACGCCAGAGAAGGGGAAGGGAGAAAAAAAGGTGTGAAAGACTGCAACAGTGTGACTGCGCAGGTGGGCTAAGAGCGAAGCTAAAAGCGAATCCCTACAAACCGCAGCTCCCTTCAATCCTTCTCTCTAACGTTTGCTCACTGGACAACAAAAGGCATCATCTCCAACTCAAACTAGATTCAAAGAAGGAGATAAGTAACTGCTGCACTATTATCATGACGGAGTCATGGCTTAATTCATCCATTTCGGACAACGGCGTAAACCTATAGGGGCTCACAGTATATCCCGCCAATAGGAAATCTGAACTCAGTGCTAAGACCCAAGGAGGTGGGCTCTGTGTTTACATCAACAACAGCTGGTTTAAAAATGCTACATCGGTCAACAGGTTCTGCTCTCCAGACATGGAGTTTCTGACTGCTAACTGCAGACCGTTCTATCTGCCCAGAGAGTTCAGTGTGGTTAGCATCACTGCTGTTTATGTGCCTCCCAGTGCTAATACAAAAGGAACCATGAATGCTCTGTACCAGGCTATCTTTGAGCTCCAATCTGCACACAGAGGCTGTTTTCATCATTGCTGAGGATTTTAACCAGACTAACTGGAAGACTTTTTTCCCTAATTTTTACCAACATATGGAGTTTGAAACTCAGGGACAGAACACTGTGGCACACTCTGGCAGCAGCACAGCTGATATTTCTCTCCAGGAAGGAGTCACAGCCAAACAGGAACAGACCAAATGAAACTTGAATTTTGAACTGTTTGAAGAGTTTCACTCTGGCTTTAGAGCTCATCATAGCA
>NW_015151049.1:311015-312419 GCF_000732505.1 Cyprinodon variegatus
AGAAAACTTTGTATCAATTTGACTGGATGATCTGGTTGAACTGTAAAGTGCCTTGAGATGACATGTGTTGTGAATTTGGCGCTATATAAATAAACTGAATTGAATATCAAACCAACAGTCACCTGATATTTTTATGGTAAATATTCAGTAAGTTTATTTTCTTTAATATATGGAGAATAAATTGTAAAAACATGGACATAAAATATAATAAGCCAACAGGGAGCCATGATTTAATTTGAAAGCATTTTTGTCATGAATCAGTTTAAAGAGCTAAACCCACATGCAGAACACACCACGGAGTCAGGGTAAAAGTTCAACAGTTTATTAAGGTACACACAAAAAGTAAACAGGTTCTGGTTCAGGTCCGGGACTGGAATCACTGATATCTTGGAGGGGTTCTGGCAGATCCTTTGAGAGGGGGGAACCGGTTGGGTCCAGAGACTGTTGGTTCAGCAGAGTGCTCAGCAGCAGCGTCTAGCTTCTGACTTCAAGTGGCAGACCTTGGTTTGAGTGATTAGCTCTCTTCCTGAGAGCAGCAGGAGGATTCCAGACTAATATCTTCTGTTTTGGTCTCCTTGGGCAGGCAGGCAGGTTTCCAGGCAAAGCTCATCCAGAGCTTCTGGGTTTCTGACCTTGACTCAGTTTCCTTGCTCTTCCTTGAGAGCTGTAGGAGGAATCCAGACTGATATCTTCTGGTTTGGCTTCCTTGGTCAGGCAGGCAGGTTTCCAGACAAAGCTCATCCAAAGCTTCTGGATTTCCTGTGAGCAAAGAAGACAAAGGCAGGTTAGAATCTTGTTTCTCTCAAGAGCCAACTAAGATTCTCTAAAAATGACAGGCTCAGGTTCGCTAACCAAACTTGGTCAACACTGCGGCGTTAAAGGAAGGTCTGGCAGCTGCTTAAATAGGCAGGTCACCTGATGGGCTGATGAACGTCAGCTGTGCTGGAGGGCTCCAGCCCAGGAGATCCACAGCGCACCCTGCTGGAGACAGGTGGCAGATCTCCAGATCCCAACAGTACCCCCCCCTCAAGGGCGGATACAAGACGCCCCAAACCAGTCCAGAAAAAGGAACAAACAAAAAACAACCCACCCAGGGCTGGCGGAGGGGGCAACAGGCAAGGAGGGCAAGAAACAACAAAAACAGAGTCCAAAACCAAAAACAACCCACCCAGGGTGGGCGGAGGGGAAGCCAGGCAAGGAGGGCAAAAAACAAAAACTGAGTCCTGAACAAAAACGATCCGCTTAAGGTGGATGAAAACAACAAAAGTCTCTGAAAGTTTATCAGGTGGAATCTCGGGTGGCCGGCCGTGGGACCGGCAACGAGGCAGTGTCTCAGGTGGCCGACCGTGGGGTCGGCAGCGGGACAGAGTCTCAGGTGGCCGGCCATGGAATCGAAGGCATGGC
>NW_015151049.1:312970-314337 GCF_000732505.1 Cyprinodon variegatus
GGCACAGAGTTGACTCAGGGGTCTCTAGATGGCACAGAGCTAACTCAGGGGTTTCTAAATGACAGCTCACAACCGGCTCAGGGGTCTCTAGACGGCTCAGAGCTGGTTTACGGCGCCGCCGTCTCTTACGTCAGGGTTCTATGGAAACTGGGCTAATAGGTTCGGAGACTGACTGAGGCAAAAGGTTAACAGGTGTGCTAGTGGGTTCAGGTGCTGGTTTAGGTAAACTGCTAACAGGCTTAGGAGTAGGCCTAATTGGTTTGAGATAAGGTGACAACAAGGGGAACAGATCATCCCTATCCCCGTAATAGAAGTTCCAGAGGTCTGACTCTTGGATTACGGGGGCTCTGACTGCTTGGGTTGTGAGTTGTGGATTGAATTTTATCCTTTTAACGGATGGTGCTAGCTGGCGGTCATGTAGGTGATGGCTGAACTGGATTGAACTATGCGGAAGTGGACTGAACAGGGCTGTACAGAGCTGTACTGGACTGGACTGAGCTAGACTGGGCTGGACTGGACTGGACAGGACTGAACTGGACCGAGCCGGACTGAATTGAGGTGGACTGGACTGAACTGAGCTGGGTTGAACCGGGTTGGACTGGGGTCCTGGATCTAGATCTGATTCGTATTTTGTTATCCAGGTGGCCTGCTAGGCAAATGAGCTCATCTAGGGTTTCTGGTTCCTCGATCTTAGCCAGCTCATTCCTAATGTCTTCATTTAGGGCGTGGTAAAAAATGTTTTTAAGCATGGAATCAGTCCAACCAGAAGAAGCGGCTCTGACCCGGAAGTTGACAGAAAAATCTTCTACTGAGCTATTCCCCTGTTTTAAATTCGATAGACCCTGAGATTTGGCAGAAACAGAAAAGGCTAGAGATAATTCTTTCACAAAATGTTCATAGGTACTGGTTTCTGATGGAGAATTGGTCTTTCCCCACTTGCGGGCTTTTCCTGATAAACGGGACAAAATAAAGGTTATCTTATCCTTGTCATTTGGAAAAGTGGAGGGAGAGAGTTCAAAAAACATTTTGCACTGAAGCAGGAAACCGTTAAATCTACTAGGACTGACAGAAAACTTTTCAGGAAGTGACGGGCGGAATACCGGAAGTGACGAGACTGACTCCGCCCCTTGAGGCGGAGTTGACTCCGGAACCGGAAGTTGAGCTGGCGCCATCTTGAGATTCCCACGTAGCTTGTAGAATCCTGAAACGTTTGTTTTTCTTAACATTCGTGTTCCTGGATATGATCAGCTTGCTCCTTGGTTAACCTCCGTGGGGTGTCTGCTGGGTTTTGTTTGTGGCCGCAGTGTTCTGTCATGAATCGGTTTAAAGAGCTAAACCCACATGCAGAACACACCACGGAGTCAGGG
>NW_015151049.1:317502-319325 GCF_000732505.1 Cyprinodon variegatus
GTGTGTTTCCTGGACGGGGCCGCCTGTGGAGCTGGTTGACAGTTGCCTTTTGTATCTATGCTTCTTTTTCTATGTCTGCTTCTGTCTTCTTGAACCCCAGTTGGTCTCAGCAGACGGCCGATCAGTATGTGGAGATAACATGTGTTGTAAATTGGCGCTATAGGAATAAACTGACTTAAATGGAATGATTAGGCCCTTTTAAATGCACAGACTTTAAAATATCACTATGTTCATTTTAATGTGAAAGGTCAGGGAGGCCTTCTTTTCTTTGCTTGATTGACAGACAGGGCATTTCTCTTTTTTTCTAAATTTTTAAATGATTCACCGGCAAAAAGTGCCATCTTTTTTTTATAAGTATTAAAAATTCTTTATTGAATTTAAATTGAATCACTTTTCAGGTTTTGCTAAATATCAGATAAAGATTAGGAATTTCTGCTGTTATTTTCAATTAGTACAATTTGGTAACACCACAAAAATATTGTAAATATTCCTATTCAATTACTTTAAAAAGTAACTCTACATAACGACACCACCTTATTGAGACTCCTGTAATTTTAATAGCTTTTAATTTCATTGAGCCAACTCAAATTATTATTATTATTATTATTATTATTATTATTATTATTATTATTATTATTATTATTATTATTATTATTACTATCTAGGGATGTCCTGATCTCGAGATCGGATCTGCCCGATCTTTTCCTATTTTCCCACGATCGGATTACATTGCCTGACTAGTCGCGCCGATCTTTACAGCAACTGTCGTAAAGTACCCGCTAGTTACAGTTGACGGTAGTTGTGCAATACAAACCTCCGCAGCGTTTGCAAAGCAAGCATGTTAGAAGTGTGGAAGTATTTTACTGTCTTAAAGTTACTTGCAATGTCTGCAACACGACAATTTCAAGAGGAGGTAGCAGCAGAGCTACGTTTAACAAAACATGACAAGGTGTATGAAGAGTTTTGTAAAGCTGTAGAAGGAAAGGTTACTAAAGCAAAGCAACAAATGCTGGACGTTATGAGGAGAGACAAATACTCCAATGAAAATAATAGAGCAAAAAAGATCACAGAAATGTTGGTCGAATTTATTGCTCTTGACAACTTGACTGAATTAAGACATGTGAGTGAGGCATAACTTGAAAGAGCATTGTGTTTATTATAACTAAGTATTCAGGTTTGGTTGCTTAGTTCTTTTTAGGGCTGCGTACGTGTTTGTTCATGACTGAATGGTCTTGTTGATCATGTTTCAGTGCTCATGCTACAATGCTATTATGTTTACTTACTTTTTAAGTTGGATTGAGATGTTTCAAATCATTTACTGAATTGTGACTATTTGTCAATCTGTTTACGCCACATTTAAGATGAGCAATGGCATTTTAAATTTGCTCAGTGGTTAGTGCACTTTATTTTTATTGACTGTATGGCAGCCTATATTAATCACTTATAAGCTAAAAGTGGATCTTGGATAGCACTTTCTATTTGATAATACTGGACCAAGTAGGCTAAGTGTTTTTCCTTTTACTTTTGTCTAAAATATAAAATTGAAGCTGAACTTTAATCTTGGGTAAGATTTTGATTTCTTGGGATTTACAATAATAATAATAATGATTTTTTTTTTTTTTTTTTTTACCAGATATTAGTCTATTAAAAAGTTGACCTACTTGATCAAAATATATTTGAGTTTTATCTGTTTCACTACTAAAGAGAAAATATCGGATCGGGACTCGAAATCGGATCGGATTTGAGGTTAAAAGATCGGATAAGGATCGGAGGCCTAAAATGCTGATCCCTAATTATTATTGTTAAATATTATTAATTCAATT
>NW_015151049.1:319365-335515 GCF_000732505.1 Cyprinodon variegatus
TATTATTATTATTATTATTATTACTAGATTGGCCCGCATCTAGTTCCCCTTACAAAACTTTCTGGATGGAGCCCAAATAAGAAAATGTTCCTAAAATGAATCAGTCAACATCAGAATGAGCAGCTAAAAGTAAAGCTGGCTACAAAACATCTGCTGCAAATAACTGAACGTTTTATTGTGCTAAATAAATGGACAATCATTACATTAAAAAAACAGTTGATGTGACACATTGTGAATCATAAAGATATTTTCAACAAATATATAATAGATGTTTTTTACACTCAGCTATATCACTAGCTTTACTCTGGCTTCCTTCTCTGATGCTTTCTCTAATAGTTTGGTCTAAATCTAAAATGGCTTGAGATGACGTTTCTTTGTGAATTGGTGATATATAAATAATTTGAACTGAATTGAACTGTAGTTTAATTTAGCACTAAAAATCAGTTATATCTACTGAAGTTAGACTATGATTGGACATTAGCAATAAAACAACTCCTCTTGCCCCTCACTGCTGCCCCCCTGGGCAGTGAGCCATGTGGCCCTGGATGGTCTAATGGCGGCAGCAGACTGCAGAGAAAAATCCAGCATCTAAGGCGTCTTTTATTTTTTCCTTTTTTTTTTTTTTTTTTAAGTTTGAAGGAAGAAGGAGACGTTTGGGAAATAATAAAACCTGACTCCTGCAAACAGGTTATGATGACAGAGAACATGTGATTCGGGTTGGTCATAGCTCTCCATTTCCCGGCTGTTGTCGGGAGATTTCCATCAGCAACCAAACCAAGCGTGCCATAAACACAACCCTCATTTGTTTTCTCCTCAGAGCAATTACAGCATGTGATTAAAACCATTTTAAACTGAGCCTTCGCTCACTTTTATTTGTGTAAAGCGGATCTATTTCATGTCGAGCCGTAATGTAATAATCCTGAGCTGTCATTATGGCCCAGATCTCCAGCCGATCTGTGCGTTTATGAGAAGCAGACTGGCGCACACCCTGCCGGGCGCAACACCAGGCGGAAAAAATCCCACCTACATAAAAGGCCTCAATGAAATGAATGTGGGAAATGTTAAGTTTAACAGACATTTTTCCTCCTTTCCAGATGTCCTAAATTTACAGACTTCAATGTTTGGACCTTTGTTTCCTTTCCAATAGTCTGAAAAACATTTCATTTAGGTATCGGCTGTCTAAAAGTGCGGAAGCAATCTCTAAAAATATTGAAAGGCTTCTTCAAAGAAAATATGAGAAGTCAGAACATTCCATCAGATTTAAAGGCCAGATTAATTAAGTAGGAGGAAGATTAGATTGGACGTCCATTAAACAGGGGGAAAAAAAGCTTTTTAAAGATATTATCAGGCCTAAATTACAGGGGAAATATAGTCCGATAAAACCAAAACTGGTTTAAACAAAAATAAAATGAACTTATTTCATTTGGTTAATATTTCATCTAACTAAATTTGCTCTAAACGTCGTTCCAGTCATTTACAACATTGACAATAGTTTATTTAATTCTAAGGCGAGTATTAAGCTCCAAAATATGGGAAAACATCGGGAGGCATTAATTACCACTTAATAAAGAAGAAGTAGTAATTCAGTAGTAGTAAGGAATAATTAATTGTTAATTTAAAATTGGTTTTAGCGGACAGAAATCAGCATTTTGTTGATCTCGACTATTCGATAACTTCGCTGTTCTGCTCCTTGCAGGCTATGACGTCATTTGGTTCTTTCTTTCAGGATAACTCTTTATTTTGCTCTACTTGTCTTCCCATCCACTCTATCCAGAGTTCCTCTTTCTAAACAACATACTGCCTCCACCATGCTTTAAGGTTGACATTGTGGAGCGTTTTGCTCCTAAAGTCCAACATCCTGAAATTACTTTTTTTTTTTTTTTTTTTGAATGACTCTGACCTGGATGACTGAGAATCTTCATCGTGGGACCAAAGCTTCTCCATTTAATGTTCCTCACAGATGCGAAATATTCAGACGAACTGTGACTTTTTCATCAGTTGTTTTTTTTTATTCTTCCATAAAATCAGATGTTTTAATCAAAAGGCCCGTTAGATTTTTCTGAGCTCAATGAAGCGTCTCCATGGTTACCATCACATTCTTAATCCTCAGAGAAGCAGCGTGTTTTTATAACCGTGTCCTGGTTGACCTGTTAAAACAGTTTGTATGGTTGGAATGGGAACACCGAGAAGCAAACCTCAAAGGGTGTGAATACTTTAACAAGTCAGTGTACAAGTCTGCCTAAGATAATAATAATGATAATAATTTATTACTATATATTTAATTGCAGAAAAATGTCTGAACAGACTTTGTTTAATATGCTACAGGAAATGTAAGAAAGTGATAACAAATTATTATTGTTTATTTTTTTTAGATTTGTCAATTCTATATGTTAACACGTTGAAAATAAGGCGTCATTGCCATCAATAAGTATTTAATAGACAATCTAATGTCGGGCTGCAGAGCTTATAGCTCAGGTTCGGTGAAGGAATGAGCGCCGCGCTCTTCCCTCCCTCTGCGTGACGCACAGGGACCAGCAAAGGGGCAGAGAAAAAGTCAGGGAATAAATGAAGTCTGGGGTGGAGGTGAAGAGGCGTGCCAACAATCCACGACTTTGGACCAAAGCAGCGCGTCTCAGAGAACACATGGCATCGCATCGGATCCATTACGCAGCGTTAAGGAGCCGCTGCGAGAGAAAAGGGAAGCTCTGAGTTGCCACTAGCGGGGCCCCCATCCTGCAACTGGAAGATTCATCTTAAGTCCGGGCGGATAGTTTCATCTTGTCGGGATGCAGGGCCTGAGCTCCCGGGCTCACGCCTTCTCTGTGGAGGCGCTTGTGGGGAAACCCTACAAGCGGATGAAAGTGTCCGAGATGCAGGAATCAAGTTCAGCTGCAGATACTGGAATCTTTCACGGTGAGACAAACACGCGGTGGTTTTACGCACAGTCTGAAAACGGAGAGAAAGAAAAAATTAAGTTAAAAATCTTCCGGATAGTTGACCGTGAAGCACATGTAGAACTAAAATATCATTTTAAGGGAAAGAAAAACCAATATTCAATACATTCCACAATCATTCTTTTAAAACGTTTCTTTATCAATATAGAAGGAGGAAATAACTCAAGCGAATATTTTTATAGGCCAGGCTGAACACACCGCCAGTCAGATGACTGCCGCCGGGTCATCACCGTGGAGGCCTGCAGAAAAGCCCGGTCAGCAGCCGGCAGAGAGCGGGACAGAGGAGTCAGAGAGAGGGGTCCAGGCGGAGCTGCAGGGCTCCGAGCTGTGGAAGAGATTCTATGAAATTGGAACAGAAATGATCATCACTAAAGCTGGCAGGTAACAGATCAGCATGCGGGGATCCACGCACACATGATGCGGTGTTATGGCAGGATTAGCCTATGGCTGCATCAATAAACTTAACATTTTGTTTTGGAGAAAAACAACTTTGATCAAATCGCTCAGGACAAAAATCTGAACTACATAATATAAACAAATCCGCTCCTTTCTGTTCAGATCAGATCATCTTTGTTTACCTGCTTTAGAAAGCGAGTCTATCAGCAGCAAAGATCTTTACAGGAAGTGATCTGCGGGATCAGGCTGTTAAATAATATTTCAATCCTTCAAAAGGAAGGATTGAAATATTTAACTCACGGAAATATAAAATATATTTCAGCTTTTTTTTCTTAACAAAATATTTTATTTTCTTGTGTTGATTTTATTTGTCAGGTATTTAGAGCAAGAGAATGAAGAAAACCATAGTTTTATTTTTCAGGGATTGAATTTATATCATGTTCTTTAAAAAAAAAAAAAATTAATCTCGGTTCAACTGCGCAGCAGGCCGCGCGCGGCTCCGCTGCTTCTCCTCATTTCTCTGCGCTGCAATTATAAACAGGAACACTTCATTAGACTATTGCAAACGTTTATTATTTACTTGATATCTGTTGTTTTCTGTAGAAGAATGTTTCCGTCTGTTCGCGTCAAAGTGCGCAATCTGGAGCCCTGCCAGCAGTATTACGTGGCGATGGACGTCATGCCGGTGGACTCCAAACGCTACAGGTGAGTTCAAAAGTTTCAGCAAACTATCTGTGGAAATGGTAATAAACTTGACAAAACATTTGGATTAATTTTTATTTAGAAACTAATCATTAGATATGAATAAAGTTCACATCTAAAAAAAAAATAAAAACCTAAAGCTGATAAATCAAAATAGTTTTAGGATCATTTGAGCAGAATGACATATTTTACACGCTTTAAGAATTTAGGTAGTTTATTCTGTTTAAAATGCTGATGCATCTTTCATAAAGATAGGATAACAGATCTATTCAACATTTTCTATTTAAAAAAACACACCCGGTTTGTAGATATTATTTTATAGTTGAAATCACACAAAGAAGCTTCACTGTTTCTATTATTAATTCATCAGGTTTATATTCTATAAAAAGACTAAATATTTTTTACATCAATCTACTCTAATATTGGGACATTGAATCCTGTTTCATTAATAAATAGGCGACTTGGACCAATGTCAGATTTTAATTATATTGTCTTAATTAATATTAGCCGTTAATCATTAATAACCATGAATAAACTGCAGGAAGTTCTGGGTTCTTCATGCTAGTTGATTTTGCTCAGTTTAAACTAAACCTGAGGAGAAAAATTTAATCAAGCAGCGGTTTGGATCTGAGACCGAATCTAGAGGGAAGCTCAGGATTAATGACGAACCAGCTGCGTCTAAACTTCCCAGTTTGACTGATGCATTGGTCAGAATGAACAGATAAACATGGAGCCTGCATTTTACTTCTGAAACTTTAATCAATGAAACGCTTCATATCAGATCAATGGTTAGCAAGTCAGGCTAAGCATTAAAACTGTTCGATTTTAAACATTTTTGTTACAAAGCTTTTTCTGTGACACATTCATAATAAAATATATTATAAATATATTTATAATAAAACCCACATGATTTTTCTAACATCACACACAGGAATAGAACAGCTGACAGGAGGCTTTAGATATGATTTATTACCATAATAAAAAAGCTAATATTAAAATGTATCTTTTTTTTAGACGCTGCATTGTTGCTGTAAATACCCTCCAAAATCCTCTCTCACTTTTCCCTTTCGATTGCTGATTTGTTTTGGCCTTCTTCAGGTACGTGTACCACAGCTCTCAGTGGATGGTGGCTGGAAACACGGACCACTCGTGCATCTCTCCTCGCCTCTATGTGCATCCGGATTCCCCCTGCTCAGGAGAGACGTGGATGCGACAGGTGATCAGCTTTGACCGGGTCAAGCTCACCAACAATGAGATGGATGATAAAGGACATGTAGGTAACCAGGGATCTGCTCTGCTGAGGAAACTTTCATCATGTTCACTGAAGAAGAAGTTTGAGGCTAATCTGTTTGACCAATTTTAATCGTTTAGATTGAAAAGTCTCAAATAAATATTTTAAAATCAACAAATTTACTCATTTTAAACCTCATTTTATCACCTGGTTTATCTAAAATAACAGGAATAGTAAAGTTAATGAATAAAAGTTATTAAAACAATATTTATGTTTTTAAAAAGGTTGACCAGAGAAGTTTACCTCATTAGCTCTGACTAAATTATTCAACCTTCAGAAACTTTAATTCTTTCTCAAACACAGAAACTATTAGAAGCACATTCCTTTGCTTTAATAACGCAACATGAAGAGGATTATTAGTGCGATTAAACATCTTCAACAATAATATCTTTAATTATAATCTCATTCATATTTTTTATAGTGTAAAAACACTGGATTTATCTGTGATTTATTTCCTGTGTTTTTAGTGAGATGTGCTGCAGAGTCAGTTCTTCGCTGCTTCAGAAGCTTCAGTTAAGCTTGAATCTCAGTTTTGTTTTTAATAAAACAGGAAGGGAGAATAAATCCATCTTTATATGGCAGTTTAACAGATGTGCAAACAAGAATTTGTGATTAATTTATAAAAAAAAATTGAAGCTTTGCAGTAAAAAAAAAACTCCAAAAGGAAATAAAAATATTTGTTTTCTCTTCAATAATAATTAATTCATTATATCTTTATACAGATAAAATGTTTAGTTTAAAACTGCCAAAAAAAAGGAAAAAGTCTTTTCCAGCTAAACTGCCTGAAATTGTTGTTTGAAAGTGAAAGATGTAAACATTTGAAAATAAAGCTTATATTTAGATCTTAAAGGTTAAAAACCTGAAGAATGAGCCTGAATTTAAGAATCTTTGTTTGGGCTCAACTTTCCAACACATTGACGCTTTTCTACCGGTTTTAATTTTATGGAATTTAAAAAAAAATGATTTATTTTGATGTTGTACTAAGTTGTGTTTGTACAACGTCATTTAACTTTAATTAAAAAGGAAATTTATCAGGAAAAATAGATTTTAACACATATAAAACATTTAATCATCTAATCACATTTTTACCTTCACAATTTTACAAATTACCAAATTAAACTGCAGTCGACTCTAGTCTGCAGAAATATACAATGAATAACTTCCTCTTTTGTGATCTACTAAGATGAGTATTTCATTAATAGTCAATTATTTCAATTCCTGCTGTTTTTTTGCAAGATTTTCCAAATATTTTATTTAGAAAGTATAAATTCTTTCTAATAGCTGTAGAATAAAATGTTAAAATATTTTTCAGCAACATATGGATGAGAAGCAATCTAGTCTACTTTCATTATTTTCAGATACTGAACTAATTGAATTTATATTTCTAAAAGGCAGCTCTCCTTCCATTTAAAGTTTTATCTATAAAAACAGATGAACCTACAGAACTTCCTGTGCTGCTCTGCAGATCATCCTTCAGTCGATGCATAAATACAAGCCTCGTGTTCACATCATCCGGTACGACGCTCGCATGGACGCCTCGCAGATCCAGGCTCTGCCAGCCGAAGGGGTTCACACCTTCTCCTTCCCAGAGACCGAGTTCACCACAGTCACAGCATACCAGAACCAGCAGGTCACCATTTATTCTCACTAATCTCATCTGCCAGCACTCTTTGAAAACATTTGAACTAAACATCATAAACTTTCATTTTATAAACTTTCGTAGCATTAAGAGAAGGTTTATTTCCTGTCCTGCAGCTATGAGGGATCAATCAGGAAAGGAGGCAAAGAGAAGGAACCTTCTGTTGAATTAGTTGTTTTAAACAAAGACGAAATGATTATAAAGTTGGCAATTAGAAAACTGCACAACTAACATGGTTAACAGCTTTAATAACACTAGAGGTTATAAATGTTCATCTTTGAATTTTCTTCTTTTTTTGGCTTTTTACGGCACTAGTGGCTGTTTTGTGGACAGTAGGCTGACAGGAAAGGGGGAATGAAAGAGAAGGAGAGACATGCGAAAAAAGGACCACAGGCTGGATTCGCCTCCTGACGCCTCCATACATGGGTCCATAGGTTACCCTAAACATCTCTGAAATTTCTAAAAAGCTTTCTACCATTTCAGAAATGAGAACGTTGTATGACGGAGTCTGGAAGCTCAAAGGGAAAACCCGGAGAAACTGGACCCTGACAGGTTCCAAGGTTCAGGGAGAGAACGGAGGAACTGGGCTAGATGGCCAAAATCCTCCAGAGGCCACCAAAATATAAAATGACTGAGGAGATGAACCTCTCAGATTCTGCTGCCTGCACTTTGAAATATTTTACTTTCATTTTTAAACAACTGTCTGATAACTTCCACATCAAAGATCGCTTTGCTTGGTAGAACCGGGTCGCTCTTATTTCTGATTTGCTCAATATTTGGAAAACATCTGGATTCTTCCCACCAGCAGGTCAGCGATCTGGGTGGGTTCAGCTGAAACCTCTGATTCCAGCCGACAGCCGTTTTATCGGAACATCTTCGGATCTAAACATAAAACAGACCTTTAGTTTCTGCTGTGATCCTGGTTGACATCCCGTACCCGGACTGTTCCTCCTGTTTGTGAAGCCAAAGAGCCCCTCTCTGTAAAACCAAAAATCATGTTGTTTTTAGAGAGGATGTGTGTATTTTACACAGCATACCTAAACCCGCTGCTCGCTGCCATTCCTCTGGTAATAGAGCCGTTTCAGGGGCTCCCAGCTCTTTTCATCAGGGCTCATTTTACTATCAGGGAACATATCATGACAGAAAGCCAGGATGAAGATGTGACTGCTGGGGGGCTGCTGGGGTCCACAGCCTCTTACTGCAGGGCATGAAACTGTAAAAATGTTTCTCTCAGATGCATGTTTGGTGTAAAAGGAGGTGATATCTGCACCTCATCCCTCCTGCATGAAGCTGAGCTCATTGTTAGCTTAAACATCAACAGATGACGCTCTGACTCATCTATCTCCCTCTATTTTGGGTAAGATCACCAAGCTGAAGATCGACAGGAACCCGTTTGCTAAAGGCTTCAGGGATCCTGGACGGAACAGGTACAGCACACCTTCCTACTGCAGGACATCCATGTGAAGCTGCATAAAAGCTTCAAATAACGCTGAAGCTGTGTAAAGCAGAATTTCAAACCTTTCCTCATCAAACGTTTATTCCTGCTGTAGGATGTTTCTGTGTTTTTGCTGTAAATAGAGCTGTTTGCATGTGTTTACCTATAGAGGGGTTCTGGACGGCCTGCTGGAGTCTTATCCCTGGAGAGGCCCTTTGAACTTGGACCTTAAGCCTTTCTCCATACAGCTTCAAGGTATTGCGCTTGAAATTCATTTAGTTTGCTTGTCTAACTTTCAAACTCTTGTAACGGTGTGATTCTGACATGTGTTGACAGGAAGCTCGCCGTCACCGAGCAGCGGGGTCAAGAACTATCTGCCGCTCTCGTCATCTTCAGCTCTTCTTCCGCTCTCCTGCCCTGACTCCGCTCTCCACGCTCTCACTCTGCCCCTCTTCGGAAAGACGTCCACCGACTCGCCCTCTGTTTCTACGCTGCCTAGCAGAGTCTTGTCCTCCCTGGGAGCAGATGGACTGAGAAATATTCCTTCTGTTCCTCCATTAGCAGACCTGCCGTTTTTCTCTGCGCTGCAGGGGAAGAAAGCCCTAAACTGCAGGGATCAGTGTCTGCACAGGTCTCCTGGGAGCTCTTCATGCCTTATCCAACTCCACACCCCACTGAGCCCCCAGCGGTCCTCTTTACCACCTCATCTTGCTGATACTATGGCTCCCTACTGTCTTTACAGCTACAGCTTTCCTCTGAGCCCCCAACTCACGGCTCTTTCTAGAGACGGCAAACTGAGCGAAAACACCACAGACTATCTGCTCCGGCATCCTGCGTGGCAGCAGACCTCCAACCACTGCCTCTGACAGCTGCACAGATACCGGCCCAAAAAGAAAACCAGCCAAAAGTTAACAGAAAGAGGAACAATTCTGCTTCAAGCACGACTGAATGGGAAAAAAATGTGACCCATATTTAAGAAGTGATTAACTTTCTGTGTTCCAAGCACAAAAACTGATCTGGAAGCTGGTTAATGAGCCAAAACATCCAAACTTTGAATAAATATGCAAACCTTTTTGTTCAGGATGGATGCCGATTGCTTTTTTAAATAAAGATTAGTGCTTTAAACTAGTTCAACTTGCAATGTTACCAAAGAGCATAAAGAACCTGAGGTAAGGATAATTACTAAGACCAATTGTATTTACTGTAAAAGTTGCTGTTAAAATAATTATTATAAAATGCCAATTAAAGTATTTTTTTTTTTACTATTTTAAGATCGGTGCAGCTATTCATACATCCCCAAACATAGGTACAAATATGATACAATGAGTATGCATGTAATTATTTTTGTATGTATCTATATACATACATATTTAAATAAACATGTAACTACTAAGATATATATATATAGAGAGAGAGATATACGAACATCAGTTCCTGCATGTTTGTTTCAATCCACGCCCACAAACACGAAAACATGTGAAAACGCAAATGTCTGCAGAAACCTATATGAGCCAGCATGCTACCTACTAGGAGCAGTTTTCCAGCTCCTAAATACTCTGCAATCATGGAATGAAATCCTCTGACAGTGAACAGTGTCTCAGGTCCAGCCACCCTCACCAACAGCAGGAGCTCATCAGCTACTCTGTGGTTTCAGCTAAGAAACAGCTGCCAGATTTCTGGCATCCAGCTTCCATTTCTTCACCAAACATCCAATAACTAATCAGCGACTCAGGGCGGTGAAAGGATTGTTCTTCAGCGTTACTATTTGACTCCAACATACGAGAAAGAGCATCTTTGCTCGCTGACATGGTCCAAAGAGCCACATGGTCCAAAAAGCTGTAGTTAAATTAGTTGTAGATTCTTCTTGAGGCTTTAAGTTAAGGAAATTCACGAGCATCAAATCAAAGGAAAACTGTGGCACGCCCTATTATCAGTTGATGTGATAATTCCTGCCTTCAGCTCCAACTTCAGGCCAAATACCAAACTCTGTTTAGGGCAAAGCGGGGCACGATGGGGGAAATGGACTGTTTCCCAACAAACGGTCATAACCAAACAGCAATTAATGTGTCATAGCCGAGTGCGGGAGGAACAGGCATGGGCTGGAAGGGGGAAATAGCAGGAAGGAGTCAATTTAGGAACCCAGGCGGGGGGGGGGGTAGTCTATTTCAGCCAACCGTCAGGTGCAGCACTATCAGACAGCTTGGCCTTTGTCTACAGACACAATCAGCCCAGGTTACTCGATACTGTCGGCCATTTCCATGTTTGTCTACCGAGGACCAAAATTTCTAACTCCTAACCCATTCCTGATCTTTCAATTAAACTAATTGCTTTCATGCGAGGAGAGCTGAACTCTGCACCTGTCTCCCCCCAACCTGCAGCTGACACACAAACACTCTGAAAACTTAACAGATGCAACTGTAGAAAATTACTTAAAACCTCAAATAAACTCCTTTTCAAATAAGAGAAAAGAAGCAACAAAGAATGAAAGTCAATTATGCAACAACTCTGCAAAAAGCAACACTTTTAAGGGGTTTGGAGTACTTATATTAATCTGCTTATGTGAACTCTGTTTTATTTTTTACATGCAAATAAAAAGATAAAAAAATAAGTGAAACCCCAATGTTTTATGAAAGTACCACGTGTTCCTTAAATCCACATTGTAAATATAATGATGCAAAATGTGTCCACATAATCCTCTTGTAGGTGGCGCCTGAAATAACAGGGAAAGCGTGCAGATTTGAGGTTGGAATAACATCAGGAGGGGATGTTTCTGGGCCATTCGGTGTGATTGACGTGTAGTAAAAAGGGAGGGAAACTTGACCCCAGAGTCATTTGTTTCCAATCATGGGAAATGGCATCCAGAAATAGGAGAAAAGCTCAGCGGTGAGTGTAGACATGTAAATATACTCCTCATTCATTAGATTAGCATACAGAGAGGTGCAGCACAAACATGCTGCATGTCAGTTATCTCCTCCAAAAGGTTGCAAAGCTCCTCCTCCTAGAGCCCTGCAGCACTGCTTAAGCTAGGCCCTCTGTGGAGGTTTATATGGATACTATTTTCTCTGCAAACTCAATAAAAGACGAGTTATTTATCAGGTCAGATAATGAGACAGGATTAAGCTCGGCTGTATAAATTGAAAGTGAAACCAGCTGTGTCTGATATTGACTAACCGCAGAGTGTAATGCGGAAAGGCAGAGCAGTTTAACAACTATTGCCCGTTTTTTACTACTCCATCAGACATGTGATACAATTTAACGATAAAATGCCCCCACTACCCTTAAACTTAGCCTTGTTTTGAACCAGCTAAGCTGTGAAACTTTGTTATTAATGTAGAAAAATCCCTTCTGAGCTTTTATTCTTTGAATCTCCAAAACGTATTTATAAAGGTAATGAATTTTCTTGCAATAATATAATCTGTATTATTTAATCACATTTTATTGCATTACGACCTCCAAATTTTATTAGGACTGCATGAGCAGCTGTTCCTTCAGGATCCAGACTAAGACTCAGCTTTATTAATCCCTTCGGAAATTCCAGCAGCTTATACAGAGTTCAAAGAGTTAAATCAAGATGCCATTAAAGATCAAATACAACAGACATTAGGAAAATAGTGTATATAGTATCAAACAAAATTATTAAAAAAAGTTGTAATGTCCTGGAATATGTTTCCTTTAGATATAAAAATATCTGCACAGTAGAGAGCTGAGGACAGACTACACAGAAGCTGACTTGGATTATTGGACTGCAGAGATGGACTGACCTTAGAAATAAGTAAAGAATATACAGACCAGACAGTAGTTATTGCACAGAGAGAGGAGAATATTGCACGTGACTGACAATAGGTAATGTTTAGCCCCCTCCTTGGACACCTGTTTATCAGGTGTCCAAGGAGGGGGGTTCTGACCCCTGTCCCTCTTACTATCACCTCCTCCTCCTTCCCCCCAGTGAGGAGTTGAACAGCTTGATGGCTTGAGGAGCAAAGGAGTTCAGCAGTCTGTTGCTCCTGCATTTGGGGAGCAGGAATCTCCCACCAATCAGGCTCCTCTGAGTGGTGAAGACAGTCTGCAGAGGGTGGATGACATTGTCCATAATGTCCAGCAGTTTAAGTGTCCTTGTCTCTGCCACCATCCCCATAGGGTCCGGCTTCTAGCCAATCATAGAGCCAGCTGGCCTCCCCAGTTGGTCCAGTCTGGAGGTGTCCTTCATGTATGTGCTGCTCCTACTGGCAACCAGTGTTGTTTCTGGCAGCAATCTTAGATTTAGTCTTAATCTTCAGGATGTAAACGTTTAGTCTTAGTCGTATTTCAGTCATTACTATATATGATAGTTTTAGTCTGTTTTTTTATGCAATGAAATATTTCCTTTGGATATAATTTAGGGATCCCTTTTGGAAGAAATTAAAGAAAGTTTACTATCACCTCTTGTGAGCTGGAAGAAATAAAATCTTAATAGTTGGACTAAAAGATTTTTTATGCTCGGGGGAGGATGATCAGCCACATATAGTTTATTAAGTAGCAAGAGACGGAAGAGCCATACTGCTGAAAGTGAACCATCAGAGTGGAGCGTAAAGGGCAGACTCTGAACTAATCCATGCAAAGAAACATTCCTACACAAGCACAGCTTGAAGATCAGAGTTAGTCAGAGTTCAGCGCACAGTACTGGATCATTCCTGGTTATTTCCACTCCTGCCACCGCTGCCTGACATAATAGATATGTATTAAAACTGGATGAAAAGTATTATTAGTTTTGGTCACATTTTACTCATTATGATATGTGATAGTTTCAGTCAGTTTCAGTGGGTTTTAGAGTTTAGTTTAACACACCTCTCTGCAGCTTCTGCAGTCGTGGGTGAGCGGTTAGGGTGTCAGGCTTGGATCCCAAAGGTTACCGGTTCGACTACCCACCCGCCAGGTTGGTGGGGGGAGTAATTAACCCCATCCTCCTCCATGACTGAGGTACCCTGAGGGGTACCCTTGGGGCGCCATTGAGGGCTGCCCCCTTGCACGGGTGAGGCATAAATGCAATTTCATGGTGTGCAGTGTTCACTTGTGTGTGCTGTGTCACAATGAGGAGTTTCCCAAAGGGCTTTTCCCTGCAGCTTCTCTACCCTAAAGGGCTGGTTATACTCCCCGCTTCAGTGTGTTGCAGTAAGCTTCTAATAAATTAGAAAAGGAGTAAATCATGATAATCTAATTAAAATAACTAAAATTAGGGAAAAAGCTTAAACGATTAAATGTGGTTTATTTAACATAAGATCATAAAAAGTCTCCTAGTTAATGGTTTGATTTGTGATAATCACATTGATTTATGTTGCCTTACAGAAAATTGGCTGCTGCAAAGGGGATTATGTTAACATAGGGCTTCCCCAAAAGGTGCAGCAACTGCCACGGTACGGCCTGGAATCTGGCCAGACATTCTGAAAGTATTTTGTAAGAAGAAAAATCTATCCCTTTAGTCATAAAAAAACACCAACCTGCTTCACTGATGATGAAGATCATCCACCATGTTTTCCAGTTCGAAAACAAAAGAAGTGCAGGCTGATGTGTCGTCCTTCATATATCATTTTTACATATTTTCCGAAAAAAAGTCTAATTAGACTAAAAACGTTTAAGCTTTGTCTGTGGCTTGTGGCAAACAACAACATTTCTATGGATTGCTTTAAACCATTGTTTTCTTTTCATTAAAAGAGAAACCTTTTCATAGAAAAACCTTTTCATAAAAGAGACATTTGTGGAGCGTGTGATTAACAGTAAACTACTGTTAATAGATCCATCCCTCCCACTGGATATTTTTTTTATCCAGCCAGCTCCTCCAGAGTTACACTCCAGTCGCCTGGCCACCTTTTAAAACTAGTATATTTCAGTAATATTTTAAAAACATGAGTTGATCACAAACACTCTCTACCCTCACAGAACACCTGCTTCTACTTCATTTGAAGGAATCAAGGTAAAGAGCGATGAATATGGGATCCACACCTTTTCGATGAGGGACCTTGCATCATTCAAGGTTTGTAGCTAAACGTGTAAAATCGAGGAGCAGTTGATGTTTTCCTTCACTGAGCAAAGTTCTTCTCAAAGATCCTCAGAATATTTGAATGCAGTTTCACTTTGCGGCTCCAGCAGCAGCAGACCTGCATGGTTTTATGACTATGTGTGTTTTAGGGACGTATTCCTCTAAGCCATCCATCCAGACCTGAAAACAGCACAATTTCCAGCAATGTTTTAATCAGCCAAGCAATCCTGATCTTAACACATCGTTTCCATGTTGTTCCTTCACTTTGGGACTAAAGCAGTCAACAAAAGCCTTTCTTCATCTGCACACGCTACTGCTCTGCATATTAAGATAACTTTTCATACAGTCCTTATGAACAACTTGATCATTGACCTTTTTCTATTCCATTGTTTTCCACTCTGACAGGGATCAATATAATTGAGATTAGTCGGCCTTTCTTGTTGAGCTGAGCTTTGTGTGATCAGTGGAGCTGCGGGTTTTAGTGGTTAGATGAAGGCTGTCAGCACTCACCTTATGACCAACAAACACACCGTCCTCTCTGACCCAGGCTGTCCATCATCTGCAGGCTGCCTTCCAAACAGGGCATTACTAGAGGAGGGTGTTTCAGCTTGTGAATGATAAAAAAAAAAGACCCTGGCACCGGTTTGGTTTAGTACAACCCTATAAATCAGCTCTTTTTGGAACAAGAGATGTGAGATATTCTTTTACTCTTTGCCCGTATCTCTGACAGTGGGATGGATCGCCCTCCCCTGTTTTTGCTTCCTGTGTATGACAGGTTATCACTCCTGGGACGGATCTAAACGGGGGGTAGGGTTAGACAGGACTTGGGGGTGTGATTGAGTGATGCTCCGTGGCTGATGTATCGGATGGCAGACGGAGGGATGGCGTGAAGGAGCATGGTGGGGAAAAAGAGTGATTTAATGCAGACCTGTACTCCCTCTCTTCTTATCCCTACCTCGGTGCTTTTAAGTCTCAACCTTGGGTCAGATCTGCCTGCTGCCCCAGATGGTGCTGTCTATCTGCGCTGCCCCCTACAGGATGTGCCCCTCCCACCCCCACTGCTGCAGACCTATACTCATTTAATTGATTTCAGGGAGGAGAGTCCCCTTCCCCCTGCGTTTCTCGCACACACTTGGACACCATTAGTACACACACATGCACACGCGTCTGACGCTCCGCGCTGTCAACGCTAATTCAATTTGAGATGTGAAAGTGTGACTAATAGCAGACCTGTAGAAGTGTTTAACCATATGCACCTCACACACGCTCACAACAGGTCCCTGTTCACCAGCACCGCTCGGAAACACTCAACACTGACAGAAGTGTTCCCTTGATTAGCTTAACCCACGGATTTACCTGATTATATCTATTTGTGAGGTCAGACACTGATGTTGGATGAGAAATCCAGGCTCACTCGATTAGAACTCATTTATCCCAAATTTGTGTCTTGTTTGTGCCCTGCTGTCCTCAGGAATGCGGAACACAAAGCACCGATCAAAGAAGGAAGCAATAAAAATATATTTGATCAACTAATGAGAGGAGCCAAACTCTTGTAAAAACAAAAAAACAAAACAACCAAACAATTAAACTTTCAGCAACAGGTGGTTTAGGGAAGAGGAAAGGTCTGTTCTCATGGTTTAATTCAATTTCAATTCAATTTGGTTTATTTCTATAGCTCCATTTCACAACACGTCATCTCAAGGCACTTTACAGTTTACTA
>NW_015151049.1:336048-338770 GCF_000732505.1 Cyprinodon variegatus
CCTATAGCAGCAGAACTATAGAGGTAGCTCAGGATAACCTGAGCCACTCTAACTCAGTGCTAATTATAAAAAAAAAAAAGCCTTATGTTAGGTTTCTGTTCCTGTTGTGTTTTTCTTTTGATGTTCAGTTTTACAGGTTTTTATGCTTTAATTCTTATTTTGTTGTGTTCCTTGGGTTTTTCAGTTACTGTCTCAGTCTTGGTTCTGTTATAATTTGTTTTTAGTGTTCAGTTTTGCTTTACTCCTTGTTTTCTAGTGTAAGTGGATTTATTTTTATTTTGCTGTGTTCTCTGGTTTATTCTTAGTCACTATATCAGTCTTGACTCTGTTATGTTTGTCTTTTGAGTGTTCAGCTTTGCTTCACTCCATGTTTTATAGTCTTAGTGGTTTAATTCTTATTTTGTTTTTTCTGGTTATTTTCAGTTCTCAGGTTTTTATTTGTTGGCCTGTGCTGCCCTCTTGAGTTCTCCTTTTTTTCTCTTGCTCCTTGCTTCTGCTCTGCTCACACCTGCTCCTAATCTGCTCGTTAACCCTCTCTTTGTTTCAGTCTCTAACAAATACTGTCTCTGTAACGTTCACACTGCAGGCCTTGATGCTCAATTCCAATATTTTTAGCAAAATCCGATTTTTTAACGTTGCCATTCATATTTCAAAATATATACAACTCATATGTGATCTCCTGTGTGAGCTGCAGTCATACAACGCAAGTGTCCCGCTTGCGCAGTGGAGGACGCAATAACGTCACATGCCAGCGTGCTCTTTTTTTCCGGAAGTAAACATGGATGGTAGTGCCGGCGCGCATCTAGCGGTCTTTTCCAACCATAAAAACACGATCTTTTCAATATAGTTAAACATAAATACAGCTCTCCCTATCATCATCTGCCATGGTTGTTTTTCTTGCCGCTTCTGCGTAGCAAGACCCAGAATAGTGACCTTTGTTGAATCCAACCAGGCCGTTTACACACAGGCCACATTTGAAAAGATCAGATTCGTATGAGATTCTGGACCACATAGCCAAGTGGCCTGGATCAGATTGGAAAAAATTGGATC
Organism: Cyprinodon variegatus; assembly: GCF_000732505.1. NCBI lineage: Eukaryota > Metazoa > Chordata > Actinopteri > Cyprinodontiformes > Cyprinodontidae > Cyprinodon > Cyprinodon variegatus. Next base: position 337,099 of record NW_015151049.1, read on the forward strand.
TGTGTTGTTCAGACTGCTATGAAAAGATCAGATTAAGGTTGCATATGTGCAAAAAAAAATCGGATTTGGGTCACTTTAGGCCGCAGGGTGAACATAGCCTGTGTTCTGTTCTTCTTTGCTGGGTCCTCGTCTAACCTCATCAGTCTTCTTCCTACTCGTGTCTCTGAGCCTTCCTCCTGGTAACAGTTCTTCCCCTGATGACTCCTAGGTTTTTGGTAAAGTTTTGACTTGTGTTTTCTTTTTTTTAAGATCTTTGAATGTTTGAACTCCAGGTTTCTCTTTTGTTTTTGGTCTTTGTTTTAATTTAGTTTTTGGATTCCTGTTGCCTGTGGTTTTGGACTTTGTTTATTTAGTTCTCTTCATTAAATCAACTGAAATTCACCTCTGCCTGCCTGCTTGTGCTTTTGGGTCGACAATCCACAAACAAACCTTTGACACCGTAGATACAACTCAAAACCTAAATTAATGGAAAAACAAACATTTTGCTTTTATTTGGGTTGAAATGTAAAAAACAACAAAAATGCAAAAAAGCACAAATAATTTAATCAGGTATTAATGGTTTTATGCCCTTTTTTCTACAAGATGTCAACAGGAGGCCCAGTCATGTAATATGCCTATTAAAAACCACAGGAACCCATATGCTAATAATTAAATAAAACCATATATACAAAATATTTGTTACAAAAGTGTTTACTTAGTCCATTTTTTGGTTTATGCAGATCAATAGACATAAATATTGTTGCTGGCCATTACTATCTGTCGGCAGTACATATTTATTTACTATTAGCATGGCAGCCTACAATGTCATGATTGTTGGCACTAATGTCTGGCTGGATTGCTCATTTCATTCATCTGTTTAGCTCCGCCCAGTTTTCATTCACTGCTCATCTGATCCCCCTGCTCCTGCTTCTATTTTAACACCTTTGGTCCCAGCCATCAGTAACAGATTATTCTGGAGCCTTTATATTGAGAGTTCTCTCGCGTTTCTTTAGTATTCTGATTCCCTGTTCTGTATTTGGACCTTTGAGTCTGCCTGGCCCGGTCTGATTTGTTTCCTGGCCTGTCTTCCGAATGCTGTTTTCTTCTGTGGACTGAACCTGGATCTACCTCTTGCCTTCACCCTGTGGATTATTCCTGCCTTCCTTTGTCAGCTCGGATCTGATCTTCTGCCAGCTCTGCAGACTTCTTGGCTTCTGGAACTCTCTAGCAGCATCTGCTGCATCTTTTTAGTTGACCGGCTGAAATCATCCTCCTTCTCTGGGCACGGACTGAACGGTCAAATCAGGTTAGTGACTGATGTGTTCATAATCATCCTCTGTGAGTTTTTCATAGTCACACTTCTCTCCTATAGACATTCCTGTGATATGCCGCTTAAAGTGTGGATGCAGAGCCCATCTTTTAATAAACGCTTTTTGATTAATCTTTTTAGCTTGAATACTCGGTCCTTCTGTTCTGAGTCAAGACATCCAAGGCTTAAGCTTTTCCACACTTTGGACTTTTCCTCTTTCTTTTCATATGATAATTTACCGGGCTCTATTACTTTCTTGTTTACTCATGGTACCTAGAATTAGACTTAGACAAACTTTATTGTCATTTTGTATACACACTTCATACAAAATGACAGCAGGGCAGCAGGGAGAACAGTCCATGGTGGGGGGGTGAGGGGTCATTG
>NW_015151049.1:339350-342345 GCF_000732505.1 Cyprinodon variegatus
GCAGTCGTGTGTCATCAGGGTGAACGGCAGGGGGCTCAGGACGCCGCCCTGAGGGGAGGGGCTTAGACTGATGACATCAGAGGTGTTCTGTCCATACACAATATTGTCTCATTACTCAATTGGTCTTGTTATGGTAAACTCAGAAAAGTATTGTTTATTAACAAATGGAGCGACACAAGTTAAACACAGAAATAAAAAGACAATAATTTAAAGGGCAACAGAATCTAATTGCAGATGACATAGTATGCTTATACTTTCACATAAGCATACTATGTAAAAGTATAATAGTTTGAAAGGTGAAAATGATTAAGTAAGAGGCTAGGATATAGGATTAAATTAAAAATATAGAACAATCTTTAAAACAAACTTGACATGAAATCTTTTGAAGCTATAATTTTACAGCCTGTCCCAATTATAAATTATCCTTTAGCTCAGTTTTAGCATCATTGGTCATATCCCATATGTTGCAATATAGTTTTACAATGAGGCTAATATTTCAGATTGAATTTATCTTTTAATTTTTTTGTAAATAATAACTGTTGAACAGATCCTAATATTTACCTCCAATAAACAGTCTGAGGTAATATTCTAATCCTAAATGTTTAGATTAGCTGTAAATCAAAACATCCTCAACAGAGATTAGGCTTTTACAAAATCTTTCTCTGAAAAAATCAATATGAATCTTATTTAAAATGCACCAATAAACCAAGTGATCAAAAAATATTCTGTGACATTTTTTAAATGATGCCTTGTTCTCTCTGCCTAAACGTTGTAACTCATATTAAGAATGACTCTCATTCAAAATGGAGCCATTTATTAAACAGTTGCTTGGTCGGCTACATCCGGCGCACAGATCCAGCATGAGAGAGAGGCTGTGCAAACGTCCGCCCTAACCCCTACATAGAGCACTATATGGTGATTGGGCAATTTTAAATGAGAGTCAGAACATCTAGCAGAAGAAAAAATAGTGCACACAAAGTTTCCCACAATGCACCTTGAAAAGTAGTGATCATTTATGGTCGCTAGATGGACAGATATATCCCAGAATGCTTTGCAAGAGCTCTCCTCACCAATCATCATGGTATCTCCCCGTGCGGGGAGACAGAGTCACATGACCAACAGGGTTAGAAAAAAAAGTAGTGATCATCTGTCCAAACAGTCAGTTCACTGGTTCCCCTATAAAGTATCTTATATAGTCCCTGTTTCAGTTAGTGATGGAGGGGTGAGGGTGGACGTTGGGACACAGCCTGGGAAGCCCTCGTCCCTTTACCCCACTTACGACCCCCCTGTTGTAAACTGCCATGAACGTTAAAACCACAGAGCTCCTGCAGGAATATATGACTGTAAAAATGTCACTGGAACAGTCTGACTACAGAACATGCTAATACAGCCATTTTTCAGCAACTTTCTGCATAATTTGGTCAGCTCAGACTAAAAAAGCTTCAATGGTGATCCATCTGCCTGGTTAATTGAAAATCTGTGAGTTGACCATCTAATATCCATGTGCTGTAAGAGACATGAGCCTGGGTGAAAGGGATGAGAACAGGGTGAAGTTGGGGGAGGTTAACAGGGTGAGGATGGGGGTGGATGGCAGGATCAGGTGTGTGTGTGTGGGGGGACAATGAGAGTGTAAGAAGCGGATTGGCCAACTCTGAATGAAGCATGCGGGGGGGGGGCAGGGATGGACAGGGCCAGCTGTATGCAGGTATGTGTGCGCGGCCGTGCATGAGACAGTAAAACTGATTAAAAGCAGCGTTAACACGTCTGACCGGGTGCAATGGTCAAGAGGTGAGTGGAAACTCCAAGGAAGCCTCAGTCTGGAACAATTAGACACACACACATACAGCAGCAGATGGTGAGTAAAAGAGAGCGCTGCAGTGATTGGTCACACATGTCCATCGATATGAGAGCAAAACCAATCAGCTCAGCTTCCTGTGTTTGACCTGACCTTTCATGGCTGATAATTGAATATTTTTTTTCAAAAAGGAAGCTAAGAGGCTGGAGGAGGAAAGCTGATTTAATGAAACATTTCCTTCTTATATGCTATTCTACAGCAAAACTTGCTAAAAAAAAAAGATAGAGAAAACTGGAATAAGAATGTAAATTCAGGAATCTTCTTAAGGCTATGTAAAGAAATCTAAACACTTGATCACAATTAAAGATCATATGCAAAACATTATTGTTAAAACTATTTTATAGACTGGTTTATCTGATGGTCAAACTGCAGCTCACTTTAAATTAAATTATACACTCAGCAAAAAAAAAACATTTTTGGTTTTGCTCCCATTTTTTAAGAGGTGAACTCAAAAATCTAAAACTTTTTTTACACATAAACAATATCACAATTTCCCTCAAACATTGTTAGCAAACCATTCTAAATGTGTGATAGTGAGCACTTCTCCTTTGCTGAGATAATCCATCCCACCTCACAGTTGTGCCATATCAAGATGCTGTTTAGACACCATGATTAGTGCACAGGTGTGCCTTAGACTGCCCACAATAAAAGGCAACTCTGAAAGGTGCAGTTTCATCACAAAGCACAATGCCAAAGTTTCAAGGGAGTGTGCATTTGTCATACTGACAGCAGGAATGTCAACCAGAGCTGCTGCTCATGTACTGCATGTATTTTTCTCTACTATAAGCCATATCCAAAGGAATTTTAAAGAATACATCCAACCAGCCTCACAACCGCAGACCACGTGTAACCACGTGTAACCACACCAGGCAAGGCAAGGCAAGGCAAGGCAAATTTATTTGTATAGCACAATTCAGTACAAAGACAATGCAAAGTGCTTTACATGATTAAAATATAGGAAAATAAAACAGAATCAAAGCAAGTAGAAAATAAAAGAAAAATTAAAAATGCAGAAACACAAAAGAATATTAAAAACAGTTGGACTAAAGAAAATAAAAAAGTTGAACTAATGATGTTTTAGTTGAACTGTTTAACTAGAACAGTCGAAGGCAATCCTAAACAAATGTGTTTTTAGTCTTG
>NW_015151049.1:344170-345068 GCF_000732505.1 Cyprinodon variegatus
AACATAAATTCAACATTATTGTCTATAATTAAGTCATTAATTAAAAGGGATTTTCCTGACAGAGATCTAATGTTTAATAAAGCCAGTTTATATGAATTAGTGGTTGATGTTGTCTCCGTAGCAGGCTGCATCTGACAGTTTATGACTCTTAAGTGTCTGTTCCTGTTTGTTCCCATTTTGTTTTTCTTATTTTTGCCACGTATCATCACAGATATTCCATAATCTCCAGTGGAAGGCCCAAGCTGATGCTGGAAACTGTTATGTCTGATAAGCTTGTTGCCAGGGCCCGGTGTGTATCACCAAGAAGAGAAAAAAAATCCTGTGTGCTCTGTGGTTTTGATTCTGTCCTCACAGAGAGAAGGGGGTAGGTTTTCACACCTCTGGTGACTTCCATGTGACTTGCCTGTGACTGCTTTGGTGCCCCATCTGTTATTCACCAAAGCTGTGTGTTCTCCTCTGGTCATCCTATCAAGATGAAAGATGGACACTGGTTCCCAATGTCCAAAAAGTATGATCATTTCATATGGCACAACAACAGGCACGTTCCTTGATATGTAGAGGAGGATCTGGGGCTCTGCAGCTTTTAGAAGATGCTGGTTTTTTCACATAGCTGCGGTTTTCAGAATGGCGGAGTCGGATGGAGGGCACAGGGGGCTAGAGACAACAGGCTTGATCTGGGAGACATGGAACGTGGGATGGATACGGAGACTCGGAGGAAGGTGTAGACGTACGGCAGAGGGGTTTATGATCTGGGCAACCTTGTAGGGGCCAATGAATCGGGGGGACAGTTTTCGAGACATTCCCTTGAGGGGAATGTCTCGTGTGGAGAGCCATACCTCTTGGCCAATGGAGTACTCAGGGGCTGGGTGTCTCTTGGAGTCCGCAAAGCGTTTGGTGG
>NW_015151049.1:346185-348552 GCF_000732505.1 Cyprinodon variegatus
GTAGAAAAACAAAGACCATCTGGAGTGACGTGGGTTAGCCTGTTTGGCGGACTGGAGATAAGCTAGTTTCTTGTGATCGGTCCAAACCAAAACTGGATGTTCGGCCCCCTCGAGCCAGTGTCTCCACTCCTCCAAGGCGAGTTTGATGGCTAGAAGTTCACGGTCCCCAACGTCGTAGTTTTGTTCAGCTGGTGAGAGTCTACGGGAGAAAAAGGCACAGGGATGAATCCTTTGATCAGAGTCGAGTTGTTGGGACAACATTGCACCAACACCAGAGTCAGAGGCATCCACTTCAAGGATAAACTGTTTAGCTGGATCTGGCTGGATCAAAATGGGAGCTCTGGAAAACAGGGTCTTTAATTTTTCAAAGGCGTTTTGCGCCTCAGGTGTCCATTGAAAAGTTTTTTTAACTGAGGTTAGAGTTGTGAGAGGTAGAGCTGTCTGACTGTAATTCCTGATGAAACGTCTGTAGAAGTTTGCAAAGCCAAGGAATCTCTGCAGCTGTTTGCAGTTCTCAGGTGTCGGCCAGTCCAAAACTGCCTTTATCTTGTCTTCGGATGGCTTAACCTGCCCGCTCTCAAGCACAAACCCTAAAAAGGTGACAGATGGTTGGTGAAACTCACATTTTTCAGCTTTAACAAAAAGCTTATTTTCCAACAGTCTTTGAAGGACCAGGCGGACGTGTTTTTTATGCTCTGAAAGGTTCTTGGAGTAGATCAAAATGTCGTCAATGTATACAAACACAAAAATATTCAAAAAATCTCTGAGGACATCATTGACGAGTGCTTGAAAACATGCAGGAGCATTTGTGAGACCAAAAGGCATGACCAGATACTCAAATTGGCCTAAAGGGGTCTTAAAGGCTGTCTTCCATTCGTCACCTTCTCTTATCCTGAGAAGGTGATAAGCGTTTCTTAAATCGAGCTTGGTGAAGACTGTTGCCCCCTGAACAGGTTCAAAAGCTGATGCTAGTAAAGGAAGTGGGTATTTATTTTTGACGGTTATTTGGTTAAGGCCTCTGTAGTCTATACAGGGTCGTAGGGAACCATCTTTTTTGCCCACAAAAAAGAAACCAGCACCCAGAGGAGAAGAAGATGGACGGATTATCCCAGCAGCTAAAGACTCGTTAATATATTTTTCCATGGTCTCACGTTCAGGCTTGGAGATGTTATAAAGTCTACTGCTGGGCAGGGGAGCACCTGGTAATAACTCAATGGCACAGTCATATGGTCTGTGAGGTGGAAGGGACGTAGCACTGACTTTACTGAAGACTGGAGCCAGATCATAATACTCGGAAGGGACAGAAGTAAGGTCAGGAGAGTCCATCTCCCCCCTACCTCTAGGGAACTGAACAGCGGGAGCTGCAGAACGAAGACATGTCTCATGGCAGGAAGTAGACCAAGACTCAATGTGGCATTCAGCCCAGTTGATATGGGGGTTATGTCGTTCCAGCCACTCAAAACCAAGCACCAAGGGAGAGCATGCAGAGGGAAAAACAAAAAAGGTTAATGTCTCACGATGATTTCCGGAGATCAACAGCTCTAGAGGTTGTGTTTGATGAGTAACTTGATGGAGTTTCTTTCCATCAATAGCAGAGACACTGAGCGGCTTGGATAACGGAACAGTTTCAATCTGTAACTGCAGGACCAGGTTGGAGTCAATAAGATTACGCTCACATCCAGAGTCAACGAAAGCAGACAAGGTGAGATTCTGGTTTGAGAAAAAAAGAGTAGCAGGTAGCATCAGATGAGAGGCTTTTCAGTTTTCAAATGGCCTGTCAGACTCCTCAGTTCCTCTGACGGGCCCTGGCTTTTGACTTAGCCGGGCATGAAGCAATGAAATGACTAGTCTCACCACAGTATAGACACAGATTGCCCCTGAAACGTCGTTGTCTTTCCTCAGGGGTTAGCCTTGTGTGTCCAATCTGCATGGGTTCGACCTCCGTTCCATTTGAGTGAGAGACTTGGACAGGAACAGAATAAGTCTGGTTCTTAGATTTTGGCTTGGAAACAGGCTCTGTGGATCCAGAAAAAACAGAAGCATTATTTAATGCAGGGGCAGGCACAGAAAAATGTAGACTTCTTTGTCTGGTGCTGTTTTCTAGCTCGAAGTCTGTTGTCCGACCTAGGCTCTTTCTGTGTCATCTTTCTGGCCATCTTTATCTTGGCTTGGTCGGGCTGTACTGGGCTTATTGTTTGTTTAGGCACTGGTTGAGCTTTGTTTTGGAACAAAGCTGATGGTGCATGGTTCACAGAATAGGAAATGTTTGATATCAGCCGTTTCGCTCCTGACCTATTTAGAAACCATCTCTGTTGAACAGATGTCTTCTCTCCCAAAAGATGTTAAAATTGTCTATGAACGTTACAG
>NW_015151049.1:349425-350152 GCF_000732505.1 Cyprinodon variegatus
TCAAAGGGTTATAAATAAACACCTCTGTGTTTTTCTTGTTACAGAAATGTTTAATCCAACCATCTTGGAGTGGAGCAAATCTGTTCTGTAACAGAATTCCAACATTTCCAGCAGGTTTACTCCTATAATTTGTTGTGTGAACATCCCGTTTTAGTTTAACTTTTTTTGGGACACCTCTCTGTAGTCTCGGCCAGTTTTCTGTGTCTAGGTGGGGGGTTCGTTGATCCTTTGGTCTAGCACCCAGGGTGGTCCAGGGATTCTCATTTTCCTCTGGGAATTGTTTGTTCGCTGAGTTGCTGGGCTGGTGGTCCCCCGTTCAGAATCACAGGCAGCGTTGTTTCATTTCCACACGTGGCGTTTACATCATAGTTCACTTCAAGTTGGTGGATTTTCAGCTCCATGAAAGCTATTTTCTGTAGAAGCTGGTCCAAGTCCTCTGTGCTGAAGGTAGGCATCCTTTGAATCGGCTGGTTCTTCTCCATATCCAATCATGTTGAAGTCTTTCCATTAGAGCCTTTTTCATGAGAACTGCCTCCTCTGGGCTGTTGTAGAGAGGCATCCTGTGTGGAATAGCTGAAAACTAAAATAGTCCATTTATTCACCCTCATCAGGGTCTTCACCTGACTCCAGTTTTTGAACGCCTTCCCAGGGTGCACCCTGCTTCTCGCCTACTGAACGCCTTCCCAGGGTGCACCCTGCTTCTCGCCTACTGAACGCCTTCCCAGGG
>NW_015151049.1:352086-355268 GCF_000732505.1 Cyprinodon variegatus
CTGCTTCTCACCTACTGAACGCCTTCCCAGGATGCACCCTGATGCACCCTGCTTCTCGCCTACTGAACGCCTTCCCAGGATGCACCCTGCTTCTCGCTGCTTCTCGCCTACTGAACGCCTTCCCAGGATGCACCCTGCTTCTCGCCTACTGAACGCCTTCCCAGGATGCACCCTGCTTCTCGCTGCTTCTCGCCTACCGAACGCCTTCCCAGGGTGCACCCTGCTTCTCGCCTACTGAACGCCTTCCCAGGGTGCACCCTGCTTCTCTCATAATGACCACTGGAGACATTTACCCACCATGAGGGAATAGCCTATGGATGTATGGATCAAAAAATGAATAATCAAGGTTTCAGATGAATATACTGGAGCTGGAAACAACAAATGATAATAGCCTGTACGTAATTTACAGGGAATTTTAAATTGAAAGATTATTTTTCCCTCTTTTAATCTGTGGTGTGAAACAAATATAAAGCTTTATAATTAAAGCTCATATGAAGAAATCTGTTGCTTTTTTCTCAAAGAAAAAAAAAAGTCCTGCATGTTTCTAAATTTCTTTTAAAAAATCTTCTAAACAGTTTATCAACTGTGTGTCTTTTTCAAATGAATAAACATTTGGGCATATTTGCACGACTTTTTATGCATAAACTTAAATTTGATTGCAGATTGAAAATTAATGTTTAGTTCAACATTCACAGTTTGTGAGAGAGACCCTTCCTGTTCCTATCAGAGCTTTTTAATCAGCTGGCAGCGAATGCAGCTCTGCAGCCCAGCGGATCACTGTCAGCAGGTATGGCTCCTTCAGGAGCTGAGAGAAGGAGGTGTTAAAAGGGCTACAGGGGGAGCTGCTGGGTATCAACACCTGAGTGACACATAGAGAAAGTGCTTTTTAACTTCACTGGTTTATTCCTCCAGGACCCGTCTCTGTGCACATCTGGTGAACGCATCCCTGCACATGTGTTGGGATGAACAGAGCGGACAATAAATGGACTCTGACAGCCTCTCCCAGCTTTAATCATGTTGAAACATGAGGAGAAAACCACAAAAAAGACTCAAAACAACAAGCATCAAATACATTTTGGGCCTCTTACAGCAAAGAGAGGATGTGATTTAGGTAAAGGCAGAAATGACTGACAGCTGTTGGATCAGCAAGGTCAGCTGCCAACAGGAACAGTGGAGGACTTACAAGGAGGACATCAACTCATCAAAGTTTCAGGTAATAAGCCAAATGGAGGCTTGTGTCAATCTGGGGGGCTCTGATGATGATTGTGGATGCAGTTAAGTGTGCGCTGATGATGATTAGCCAGGACACAAACAGGGTCAGAGGTGGACGGGCGTCACTCAGAAGAACAGCCCTTGCCAGTCTGCACATGTAGACAACACCTGTAATGGCTCACAGCTGAGACACGTTTGTGTGTGTTTGTGCATAATGGGGCACTGGCATGCGAGCAGCAGAAGGCCACTTCCTCTTCAGGTGACACCTTTGACCTCTCATCTGTTCCATGTTGGAGGAGGTAAGGAGGAGGGGATGGAGGGCAGCTGTGAATTAATCTACAAGTGATCTAATTTGATTAGTACTTTAAGGACTGAGAAGGTTTTCCTCTCCGTCAAACATTTAATCAGCCAAACCACAACAATATGAAACTACAGGACGAGAAACTTTGTCTAGTGGGAAGAGAGTTTATTCCAGGGTTTGAGCCTTTGGAGGGAAAGATTCTGTTGACCTGAAGCAGCTGGTCGGCTGACCTCAGCGCTCGGTTAGGGTGCGGATAAATGAGGTCAGTGGGAAAGGCAGGCAATCACCAACATAATGTCTTAATAATTTTGATTTGGGTTTGAACCTCATAGGCAGACAATATGATGGCAAGTTTGACTGGATACTAAACATATTTCCCTCTTTATACAATTTCTTCTCTTTTTGCCTATTTTTAAAAATGCAGTTTATAAAAGTTGTTTCCACAACTGTCCAAACTATCCTACTCTTACAGTCCCTCCCTGGATTAATCGATAGAGAAAATAGTCTATTAGATCTGATATATAATGGTGGATTAGATTTCTTTGCAATGCAAAGAGCCTGAAGATGTTTGGACTGGAAGCTACAGTAAAATGAGCTGAAAGCCGTGATAACAGCACAGTCGCAGAAAGAGGCAAAGTCTTTATATTAATAGTTATACAATAGAGAACAATAGAGTATGAGAATAAATAAATATTATTAGCATAAAAACAACAAACACAAGTTTATTTAAAATAGCTGTGTGCATTATATACATACTTTACAATCCCCTTAAAATGAGGCATTAGCTGCAGCATGTGGTTCATTTCTCTCCACACTGGAGAGGAATGAAAATAATCCTGTATCAGTGGGACGGCTGTTCTCAGAGAGAACAGATAAAGTATTATGAAGCTGTGCAGCACGACTGCAATCATCAGCATCAGTTTCCCATCCGTAGTTTTCCTCACAGGAGTGTATGAAGCATGCAAGTATCGCTCTGTTTGTTATTAATATTCCTGCCGGGGTTTTTTACATCTGAGTTCATCTCTTTCATGTCTCCTTTCATTTCTTCATCCTTCTTCTACTTTTCTACTGAGTCTTCCGCCTGGACAGCCACTGGTAAAGACCCTCCTGATAACGAACACAGAGAGCAGCCAGGCTGAATCAATCAGAGCAGGTTAACTGAATGAAACACTCAGTCACTGCCTTCATTCATTCTATCAAACATGGATAAACTGGAAAATGATTATCCTGCTTAAACAATCTTCTCTATTAGTAAAAATTAGTGATTGTTTGCCTTCAGAAATCACTGAAAGGATTAGCAGTGACTAAAGCTGCAGAAAAGCTCAGAATTCACCCTTTTAAAGACTGAGTTTTAAAAATTATGAATGGATGACTGATTGTTATATTGAAAATAGTAGCTAGATTGCACTATTCCTTAGATCCTCCAGGCCACCAGGGGGCAGCATGAGGATGTAAACTAACATTAGATCCAAAGAAAAATTACTTAAAGTTCCCACATACAGCTTTTCTATCAAAACAATAAAGGTGAACAACACCTCCTAAACGACCAACCCTTAACAATCATAGACAGGTTTCAGGTATTACAGGAGACAATCCCCCCCCTTAATGGCAATCCCCCCTTTAACGACCGACCCTTAGCATCATAGACTGGTTCAGATATTACAGGCTA
>NW_015151049.1:355898-356911 GCF_000732505.1 Cyprinodon variegatus
AAGTATAGAAATAACTTTTATAAATTCTCACTGGTCCAGATTATAGCCTACAAAAATAGAGTTTTGGTAATGATGCAAACGTCAAAGTGAAAGGATTCAGTATCAACATGAATAATTGATTGATTGACTGACTTTATTGATCTCACAGTGGAGAAATGTACTTGTTACATCAGCTTAAATAGTCAAAGGAGAGGAAGGGGGCACCAAATAGGATAAATACAGTATATACAGTATAATAGGCTAAAGTCATGTGACATGCAGATTAAGGGGTAAGGCCTGAGCCCAGATATGGCTTCTTCTTCTTTACATTACTCAGATCCAAGAAAACAAAAAAGGAAGAAGAGAAAATCTCTCTTTTCATTTTAATATACTTACATTCAGGGAATATCACTGACTCCTCATCATGAGGGGAATCCAGAAACAGTCATCGCTAACGAGGGACTTTACAGACTACCCAAGGAAAGCCATAGAAAGTTGAGTGGAAGGAAAACATATAATTGGCAAAGGTTAACCAGCAACAAGGATAACAAGAGCCCTGAGAAGACTGAAGGTAAATCCCTTAAAGAATTTGGGGGAGTTGATCAGGAGAAACCGTTTCTCTCTCTGATGAAAGTAAAGATTGTAAAGTTCCCAGAGTCTGGAGGTATATTTAAAAGCACAGAATCAGTGCAGCAATCTCAGAGTGTATTTTATTTCATGCTTCCTTTCACTGAGAAGGTTTCTGAAGGACTTAATACCAGCTCACGCTGCCGATGGCATTCAGGTGAGGATTTACCAACGAACTGGACAGACCTAAACACACTGTCAAAAGGAAGATGGCAGACAGTATATTACAATATTCAGATTATCTGTAGCCACGCATTTGTTACTTCAAGGCTGGACTATTGTAGTTCTTTACTATCAGGAAGTCCACAAGCTGTAGTTAAAAGTTTTCAGCTGATCCAAAACGCTGCAGCCAGAGTTCTGATGAAAATGAAAAAGAGAGATCATATCTGCGTCTCAATTCGCAGGCT
>NW_015151049.1:360653-361924 GCF_000732505.1 Cyprinodon variegatus
AGATGCTTTTTTTCTCTGAAAGGTTTCCTGTTAAACACTGACAGAGTCAATAAACTGAAAAAGCTCAAAAGGGCAACGAGGGGCTAACATATACACCCAAAAGGTTCAACAGTGTCCAACCAGGCAACATTTACTTTCAGTGTGTTCTCTGATGGTCCCAAAACGTAACATGAACACCAAGAAACACACCCTTCAGTGTTGGAGATAAAGACTTTTTTTGTTTGTGTTTTTTGGCTTTTTTCAGCACTAGTGGCTCAAATTTTGGACAGTAGGCCTAAACAGTTTTTTTAGTCTATTAACTAAAAATAGCCATTTGCAATATAGTAACTCATATAATAACCATCAATCACCGCTGGGTTGATGACGCGGTTAGGTCTTACTGGACTGGAAAATACAGAATAAACACAGAGAGGCTCGTAATAAAAGGGATGGTTTTTGTTTTATTGCCTTTGTCTTCATAGTGTGGAAATGCATCACTGCCTCAAAGCTGTAATGAGCATTTTTTTTATGAAATACCTGTTGAAACAAAAAATGTAACTGCCTTAGAATCTACTGTTTTTTTACAGTTTACAATATTAGCAAAAGCTAACACCATTAGCATAGCTATCATGAGCTCTAAATCAAATAGCAAGATATATCTTATATATATATAAGAGTCATTCGTCCATAAAATGCCCTTTTTTATCATTCATTTCTACTTTTGGACACTGGTGGTTCCAGGAAATATTCACAGGGGACCAGATTGACCTGGGCGATTGCTGAAAACTACTGGGTGCCTAAACCCGTTCAGGGTCAATCTATATTGATCACAGTGAAGCCTCTATCCATCAGCAGGCTTTCATGAGGCCCCTGCTAATTACGCTACACACATTTACACAAAGGGCCAACAGGGGCCAGTTCCCCTATAGGACTGCTCCTCGCCACTCTTAGGGCATCTGTACTAAAAACAAAGGGAAAGAAATATGATAATTTTTTTCAAGATGAAAAGACAATTTGCAGATGGATTAAAAAAGAGAAAAGGGAAATTTCTGTTGTCTTATTTGAAGTGCTTAATTTATCATTTATCTCATTTTAGACTTAGACTAAGCTTTAGATGTGATTACTCCTTAAGGGAAATTCCAGTAGCTTATATAGAGTGCAAAGAGTTAAAGCAAGATGCTATTAAAGATAAAAATAAAACAGACAATATAAAAAGAGTGTATATATGAGAGGCCATGGAGGGGAGGAGCGCCCGCTGAAGGGCCATGGAGGCGAGGAGCGCCCGCTGAGGG
>NW_015151049.1:361934-364572 GCF_000732505.1 Cyprinodon variegatus
GAGGAGCGCCCGCTGAGGGACCATGGAAGGGAGGAGCGCCCGCTGAGGGGCCATGGAGGCGAGGAGCGCCCGCTGAGGGGCCATGGAGGGGAACTCTCTCTGAGCTCTAAGTCAGGTCCAGTTCATCAGTACACTCAGGGGTAAAACTAGGGAGGTCTGATCATGGAGAGGGGACGCTAGAGGGGTCTAAGCCTGGTGAAGGGAGGGCCCTGGCCCGTGAACTGGCCGTGACATGACATACAGCTAATATTGGATCCCTTTAAACTTAAGTGTTTCACATTAATGTAATTTCATAGATTTATTGATTACTGGTTTCACTTGCTTTTTATATATTATTTATTTTTTTCATTGTACTTCATAGTTTGTTTAAAATGCTCCTAGCCTGATTAAAGGATTTATTTTGTAAATAAATCACTGTATGTGTGAAAATAATTTTGTTTCTATTCTGCTTTTGTGTGCAGGGTTTGTAATGAGTGAGTGTTAATTAGAAATGGGTACTGATCATCCATTGAGGAAGCAGTGCCTGGGGGCTCTGGGTTTGGTTCTCCCATCTGTGGTGCTGAGGTAACCACGGTGGTGGGCCTCATCAGAGACGACATCAACCAGGACTGCAGAGAGGAGGTGGAGCAGCTGGTGGCCTGGTGCAGAGACAACAGCCCCATCCTGAATGTGGAACTGTTCTGACTCTTGGAGGATGCTCTGCATCTCCCTGATCTGTCCCTGCTCTGCTGTGTCTTGTCTTTCTGAGCCGTCTCTTCATATCACCCGAACTCAAACAATGGATCTGGTAAGCTGGTGTCTCAATAATACAATGGATCAAATTTACTCCACTGGATGTCAGGGAAAAGGGGACTCGTCCCGTCCTGCTAGGGATACACTTGGACTCCTGGAAGGCTTGGAGGATGGTGTGTTTTACAATGCTGTCCGTTAAGGATATCAAAGATGTATGGATTTTCGGATTTATGATACTCGGTTTTCTCCTGTTTGGATTTGGAGGATATCTGATGTATCTGCAATTACAGAGGATGTTGGCGGCAATTCAGGCACTGATCAGGCTGCCGGCAGCGGTTGACGCACTCACAAAGGAGCTGAGCCGTATACGTGGTGCCACTGAACGCAGGCTGGCTGCTGTGGTTGAACTCAAAGGTGAGATCGCTCGCTTCAAGGTGGAAAAGCCCAACAAATTTGGAATATTGGATTTGGCACATAGAGCCAGCAAGAAAAGAGTGTGATCTACAACAGTGACTGGAGCAGTTTTCAGCCCAATGTGAAGTGACCAGGATGCGGACCAGCGTCCATGGTCTTAAGTCGGAGAAGGAAAGAGTGCCTTCTCTGGGTCGGGGAGGATTGTACTGCTCCCTAGTGGCAGAGCTGATGTGTCTTGGGTTCTGGTTCATGAACGAATTTAGTAGGAGATCCTGATGGGAGGGACTAATGTTTCGTTCTTTAATGTTCACCTCGGTTAGACTGTTTCCAACAGCCCTCTTCTGAGACTGTTTCTTAGAGTGATTAGTGCCAGACCTTGCAACTTTTTTCTGAGTTTGTTATTTCTGCAATAAGTCGCATAAACTTTATACTTAGGTTCATGTTTTTTTTTTGTTTTTTTTTTTCCCAAACTGTTGCACTTTAATAGATCTTTCCCTGGTTTTATTTCAAAAACAGCCTCTCACCTGCTGCACTATGAGCTCCTTTGCTTTGTTAAATTTGACATTTATGAATTCTGACATTTGAATTCAATTAATAATTGAGTTTTAAGCCAGTTTAGAGTGTTGTTAATCACTTTCTGTCTTACTAATTTTAACATTTCTGTCCACTATAATTATACAACACTTTTATTTAGATATAGTGTTGAAGCATTTTTTATCTATAAAGTTATTTATTATTGTTTTACTTATATCAAAAACTTTTTATTTCTATTGTGAGCTTTTTTTCCAGATGTTTAAAAAAACTAATCCATGCTCATTGTTTGTTGTTACCCTTTGACTCAATAAAATAAATGACAAATGCGTTCATATAATTGGACTATAGTTAAGTGTAGTAGTATCAATAAAATGGTTCTAATCTTCAAATTCACCTCTTGTTGTGTGGATCCATAAAATGACTGATTGACACTGAGAATGCGGCCGGTAATTCCTGATAATCTGGTGTTCCCACTACTTGAGAAATTAGATTAAAATTACCGGCTTTCTTAATAATTACCTTTGGTACTTTTTAATAGTTATTCACAACCAATTCAAGCTGATTGTTGAACAATAATATGCAAATATTTTCTGTTTACTAAATCAGCAAAAAGCCAATAAAGGTGATGAAAGACCTTCTAATTGTAGCGCTAATGTGACAATATGTGAAAATGATCCTGGGCTGTAATTACTTCCTATAAACACTACAACATCACCGAATGTTGACTTTGGTGTAAAACATGGTTTCTGTTCCACAGGGACCAAAGCTGGTCGATTGTAGAGGCAGTCTGGATCCTGGGGGCCACAGCTCCCTCTCAGGAACTAATCCACAGGAAGTTAATGAGCGGCTGGATCCTGGGGGCCACAGCTCCCACTCAGGAACTAATCCACAGGAAGTTAATGAGCGGCTGGATCCTGGGGGCCACAGCTCCCACTCAGGAACTAATCCACAGGAAGTT
>NW_015151049.1:365564-366870 GCF_000732505.1 Cyprinodon variegatus
GAGCGGCTGGATCCTGGGGGCCACAGCTCCCACTCAGGAACTAATCCACAGGAAGTTAAGGAGCGGCTGGATCCTCGCTGCCTCCATGTTACCCTTCTGGAGAAACATTAACTTCCTCTGTTTGAGGAGCTGCAGGTTAAACAAGTCTTCTTGTAAAAACAACTCAAGGGACATTTTATGACAATATTCCATTTACTGTGGAAATGATTGGTTTTACTGACGTCAGAGTGGAACAGTTGGCCAATAAAAGCAGGTCATTGCAGGTAATGGGTGGTGCTTGGTGTCGCCTAAACGTGACAAATGAAGCAGAGTCATTAACATCTGGGCAGCTGTTATAAGGAGCACGCGGCACAGCTCAGGATCAAACAGCTTTGCTTAGCAACTGTTGCTACGGTGTAAATGTGTGTGTTCCGCGTGAAAAAGGTTCACAGAAAGGAGTCTCTCCACGCTGCGTGGGTGGCTTTCAGGGAAGTTCTGGTTTATTTACGTTTTTCCGCAGATGACGTAAGAGTGATCGCTTGTTCTCACTTCCGGATTTGTTTAAATGAAACGAAGGGCAGATTATTTAATAACAAAATAAAAACCAAACGTTTTTGTTTTCTATTTTTTATTCTATCATCTTTTACTTGTGATTTTAAAATCATAATATTTGGTCATTTATCTATTTCGTTATATTTTTACACAGTTTGAAACCTTTAATTCGAAAGTATGAGGATTTTATTATATTTTGTGCTTTTTGTCTCAGTTTGCACTTATTTAATTTCAGAAACGTCCTTAATCCAAACTGAGAGGAGAAGCTCAGCAGATGATGGTTCAGACAGAAAACTGGACCCAATGCGAGGCATGGAGACTGATGGGGGAACCATCCTAATCTGAGATGATCTTTGGATGAAAACGCTGCTCTATCTTCCACATTTCACCGTCGTCACACATGATCACGATCTGCACGACGCGCACGCGCCCTCTACGTCACGACTGTTCAGAAGAGGACAGGCGCGCGTGTCCAAAGTTCTATGGTGTCTAAAAATAGTTTATAACCGGTATCGGTGGGTTGTTGGACATGACTAGTGACGTCATAAGGGCTGTTTTGTGAGAGTAAATTGACCTTTTCTACCAGCCTACTTCGGTGTGTGTGTGTGTGTGTGGGGGGGGGGTTATCAATGTTTATTTCGATTTTTCATCTACTATGTTTTTTTTTTTTATTAGCCTGTGGAAAGGATATCAGGAATAGGGACACAAGGCGGGGGTGGGGGGGATTGTCCAGGTAGGAAAATGTTCCAGTGCATGAAGCCCTGGTCATTGGATG
>NW_015151049.1:368076-385034 GCF_000732505.1 Cyprinodon variegatus
TATAGAGAAATTCTTTCAACCACAAATAAGTTTTGGAACAACATTGTAAAAATAAAAATAAAAAGCTTTAATTGTAAACTTTATGAATAAAAAAGTTTATACAGGGATGTATCAGGGCAGGAATTACCCCTGGCTGTGGTTTTAGTCACATTCACTACAGGCGTATATTCTTTATTTCAGTCTCACACCAGGAAATTTACTTCATAAATATAAAAGACACCATCTTACAGGAAGTCAATCTTAAAAACTAGAGCAGATATTCAGCGATGATGTTCAGCAAATCATGTCACTTAGTTAGCATTTTATAATTTAAAAAGTGTTTCCCAATACTACATTTGATCATTGTTAAAGAATTTAACCATATTTAGCTTCTACTGACTTGGTTTAGAAATTATTAGATTTTTGTAGGTAGATACTTAAAGGAAGTGACCAGAGATTCTCCAACCTGCCATAGAAAATAAGCAAACTTTAAAGCTGATGGTGCAAAATTAGAAAATTAATTGACTGAAACAAAATATTTAGCAATAGAGATGCTGGCACATCTATTTAAGCCTCTATTTTACACAAATATATTCCCATTCCTCAGCTCTTGTGTTTTGTAATTATAACAAACAGTTTTGAATTAATTAAATAATTTTGTCAGAATTTATTCTGGTTCTAAACAATGTTTGGGCAAGATGGCTGCCGTGACATTTGAGAGATTTGGATCCCTAATCTAATCTAAATCTCTCTGGTGAGAGCATATATTTGCCAAAGTGCAATGCACGTTCCATTTATGGCAGGAGTGGAGGCTTTAAATCACGCACACAGAACATGCGTTTCCTCTGGAAGCACAAGGTTCACACAGTCACTAGCAGAGTCCCTCAGGGCTCAGCCCTTGGCCCCATCCTCTTCATCTTCTACACCCTTCCCCTTCCCAAGCCACCAGCCACCACGGGTTCTCATTTCATTTTTATGTTGATGACACACGTTAAAGCTGGCTGACACTCCACAGCAGCTTCACTACAGCATCATCATCAACAATCACCATCGGTCTGAGGGATATAAAGCTGTGGATGAAACACAGTTGTCTTCAGTTGAACTGCTTCAAAAATGGGAGCAATTCTTGACATCTGATCAATCATCCTCAAATCAGAGATGCTGATCAAAAATGAGCACCTGTGGAAAAAAAAGAGAGGGCAGAGCAGCTGAAGGAGGAAAGCTAATAAAGTAGAGAAGAGTAGACACATTCAGGAACATCAGGGGAAATATCTGAAAATGTTCTAAAAGAGGTGAGCTAATAATAAAAGACAAATTACATCAAAGTAGATCGCCCAGTGGGGCAGTGGGTAGCACTGCTGCCTTGCAGCAAGAAGGTTCTGGGTCGATCCCTGGCCCGGGCATGGAGTGTGCATGATCTCCCTGTGCATGCGTGGGTTTTTTCCGGGTACTCTGGCTTCCTCCAACAGTCCTAAAACATGACTGTTAGGTTAGTTGGCTTCTCTAAATTCTCTTTAGGTGTGAATGTCTATCTCCAGCTGGACACCAGCTCCACTGTCACCCCAGCACGGTGTATCAATGTACATAGTACACAACAACAAAATAAAAATGAAAATGCAACATTGAAAAAACAACCTAAAGAATATATGAACACAGAGAAAAGAATGTGGCAAAAATAACAGCAAAATATTGAAGAAAGCTGTAAGATAAAAATGGAACAATGAAAACCTGAACTTATCACCTCAGCATCGTGACAGGTTAGTGGTGTTCAGTTCACGGCAGCAACATAACAGAATAATCTCAAAAATTGGCTGTTGAATTATTTGAAGCTGAGAATTATGTCACATCAGTGTTTTTCATTTTTTAAACAACAGCAAATAATCACACTTTTTGTGTTGTTTTGCATTTAAATGCTGATATTTCAATATTTAACATTATTACTCGTTTCATGATGTATTAATTGTTATAAAACTAGACACGTCAGATTATATGTGTGAGCTTCTCTGTTAAGTTTCCCAGATTATGATTTAATCCTCCGTGGAATTTAGTAATATTAGTTTTATATATAACGGGACTTTTTAGAATAAATCAAACACATCATCAGGATTATCTTACCAACAGTCAACAATCCTGATCACTATGAAGGCATCACGACTCTCACGCTCAATTTAAGAAGCAGAGAAACTATTTCCTGAAATCACTGTAATTATTGAATAAAGAGCAGAATCAGTAACTCAGATAAATAAAACCATTCCAAGCAAAAGGTTACTGCTCTTTGTTGTTGCGCACACACCTCTACCACACACACTCCGCAGTCATAACTGAGTGACGGCAGGTCGCTATGGAAACTGCGTTACGCTCCGGTCGGCCGAGGGAGAGAAAACAAGAGCGCGAGGAGTCGTTTCACTCCTCATTTCAGCACCACGCGACTCCTGGACAGCGCCCGGATGAACTGGCACGCAGATCCGAGCTTCGTGTGCCTGAAGAGGGACAGATCCGGTCCAGCACCGCGTCCCTAAGAGGGACAGATCCGGTCCAGCACCGCGTCCCTAAGAGGGACAGATCCGGTCCAGCCGCAGCGGAGGGACACGCCATTAGAAAACAGACACGCTGCAACTTCTCGGTGGACTGCTGAGGTTTCTTCCACGCGGAGCCAGGAGCGAGTCGCTCCCACAGAAAACACAGCAACAGGTAACCCCCCCCACACACACACACACACACAGCGCTGGGAAGTTTAAATTAGTTTTTATCTGCCAACCTTTGCTGATTACGCTTAATCGTTTCCAGGTGTAAACAGGTGAAAGGAGAGATGATTAGAGGCTAAAAAGACTTACGCGCTGTTTCCCGTTTATATTTAATTATGTGTCCAATGACCCAAACCTGAACACCATGCAGACAGTTAGGAAACAAAAAACTGAAAAACAGTTTTCTTTAATTTTTCAAATGAACATTTAACCCAGGTGTTTGTGTTGTTCACGTTTTCAAAAGTTAAAAGATATAAAAAGACATAAAATGAATAAATCGATTTGTTGATTTATGGGCTTCTCTTTTGAAAAGTGAGCAGTTTGTAGTCCAACAGTATTAGTATCTGTTCCACATGCAGCAGCAGCAGCCTGTTGTGTTTCAGTGGCAGCAGATTATATGCGCGCTGAGCTGATACGCCTGGATGAGTCACAGCCTGGAAGTTTGCTGAAGAGTGCGAATATGGGAAGGGTTTGGGAGGGAGGAGAGATACTGGGGCAAGCTATAGTCCAGCCAGGCTAGTGCTGTGGTTTTATTGTGTATGTGGTCAGTGTCAGCACTGGGAGCCCTGTTTATTCTTCCTCCATCTAATCTGAATGCGCTTGTCTGGGATCAGATAACTTCTTGCTGGTTTTTATACTCAGTTCTGAAATGAACAGGTAGGGAAACCCTTTGATGTTTTATTCTAAAGTGATGATCCGATGTTTGCTGATGCATTAAACACGGGTTAGATTTGATCTAAAATTCATAGTAATGATCTGTGGTTGTTGCAGACTGTAGCTTTCTGTCAGTCAAAGTGATCCCAGAAAGCCTCCCATTACTGCTCATTAGTATCCTGGTCGTTAGCCTGCCTGTATTGACAAATCATAGCAATCAGCAGCACTCAGCTGTAGCACAGAGTGACAGCTATTGATCAAAGCACACAAAAGATCATAATGGGCTGGTATGAACCACGGTTACTCATTCAGATATGAGCTCTCACTCCACAGAAACACTTTGACAGGCACAGACAATTGTACGTTTAATCACATTACACATACCGCCTGGACAGACTCAGTTAGACTCAACCAAAGCTGGATCTAGTTTGTAGAGATTAAATGAGGAATTAGCAGCTATGGGATGTGCAGAAATAAAGCAAATCAGCTAAACCTAAAGCAACCAGCTGTGAGAAAAATTGTTCTCTAACTTTTAGAGGTGCTTCTGTGGATGTGAGTCGCGGTTTTTAATGTATACATATCATGTGCTGCACACACAAAAACAGATGTGTGTCTTTAATTAGTGACGTCGGTGTGATTAATGCGGCCTGTTGGCGATGACTCATTCCATTAACCCTTGCTCCCCTGATGGGAAACACATCCACCGAAACAACAAACTACTTTGTTAAAACAACTCTTTCATATTTAATACATTTTAATTAGAGAAAAGAAAAAATGCTGAATGAAGATAGCATAAGTTTTTTTTTAATAAACATTGTAACGTGTTTCTGGCTTCGAAAACCTCCCTTCAGTTTGTTGTTGTTGGGCAGTGGAGGGATATTTATTGGAGGCATGTTTCTATGGTTGGCTCCATGTGTTAGTTTAGCAGCACAGCAGTAACATTAGCATTGCAGAAAGCTGTCAGCCAAGCTGTGACTTGCAGACTGGCAGGGAACGTGCATGATAGCGTGTGTGTGTGACAGAATGGGTTAGACTTAAACATGCAGCAGAGTGGAATAATGTCTGAGTTCCAACCTCCCTCTCTTCCCCACAGGGCAAACAGTATGTCTGAAAAGAAATCCAGCCAGCGCTTTCACAGCCTGAACACTGAGCAGGTGGAGGTTCTGCATCAGGTGCTTTCAGAAGTGGTCCCCATCCACGGCCGTGGGAACTTTCCCACACTGGAGCTGCGTCCTCGTGATATTATCATAGCAGTGCGGGCCAGGCTGCAAAAGCAGGGAATCACGGTCAGGGATGTTCGTCTAAATGGCTCTACAGCCAGCCACGTCCTGGTTCGGGACAATGGGACGAGCTACAAAGACCTGGACATCATCTTCGGAGTGGAATTGCCAAGCCAGGAGGAGTTCCAGGTGTGTTTGCATTTAGCAGAGGCTCTTATCCAAAGCCACTTATAAACACAATGCTACTGTTATCATCAATATGACAACAATGAGAGATCATGAAAACAATAAAGGATTTGCTTCTTCTTAGAATCCTTTCATAGTTTAATCATAAAAAATCTCCACAGTTTGTGGGATTTTAATCAATTTCCTGACCACAGGATACTGATGTCCCAGGTTGCAATCATTTCTATGTTCATTAAATCAAAAATAAAGAGGCACTTGTTATTTTACAAAATAGCAACTTTAGGTTTTAGCTAAATCTGGTGACTGTCAGCAGTTGCATCTGTCACTGAAGAACAGTAGAGATTATTTCTATTCTATTCTATTTTTGTTGTCTTCTTGTTCCCCCAGGTGATCAAAGAGTCGGTCCTGGGCTGCTTGTTGGACTGCCTGCCCGCCGGGGTCAACAGAGAACGAATCAGCAGCGCCACAATGAAGGAGGCATATGTTCAGAAAATGGTCAAAGTTTTCAACGAACACGACCGCTGGAGTCTAATCTCACTATCCAACAACAGTGGCAAAAACCTTGAGCTCAAATTCGTGAGTGCTCTAAGGCGGCAGTTTGAGTTCAGTGTGGACTCCTTCCAGATCATTCTGGATCGCCTCCTAGAGTCCTACATGCAGCAGGACTCCATGCAAAACTCCAATGCTGAAAACCTAAAGGAGCATTCTGCAGAATCTGAGAATAATTTGCCTGAGCCCAATCAGACCCCGGCTCCAGATGCAGAGAAGCACGCTGTCCACTTATACAATCAAGCAGGGGGGCAGACATTTAGGACACCGGAGAAGGATGAAAATGATTTTCAGGCAGAATTAAGGCAACAAGCTGAACTTTTGGAAGAAACTCAAAGCAACAAAGGGAAAACATCTGGAGAGCTGGATTTGTCTAAACACAGAGAAAACCTTAACAATGAAAACCAACCGTCTCTGAAGAGTGAAGATACAGAATCGGAGACATTGGCTCAAACAGAAGCTAAATGCAACTCTGTGCTCCTTGATGAGGTTCCGCAATCACTAGTGGTAGATGAGTTGGAGGAAGTGAAGTTTGGTGACAGCCACCAACCAGCAGGTTCAGATTTCAGAGAGCTCTTTGTTCAGAAGGAACCTGCTAAGTGCATGAAGCTGCCTGACGAAGGGCAGATGGACCCTTCTGATACGCTGAATGCTTCTAAAATAACTTCAACAGAGTGTCTAAACCTTGCAGAGGAGCCTGAAAGCACAGAGCCATCTGATAAAACAGACTCATCTAAGCATTTGATAGAGGATCAGAGAAGCAATGAGGCAGATAATACTCAACACGTGTCTGCCTCAGACGCATGCACATCTTCATGTGCGAAGATCGAGCTGTGCTTTGAAGGAACAGAGAACGGGGATCAGATTGAAGCAGAGACGGACAGTAATAGAAAAATGGATGAAAGTGCTCAAGATTTTTCAGCATCAGAGGAGAAAGATTTAGAAGACACACTGAGTATCGATTGTTCTGGCTCCACTCTTCCACTTGGCAGCACCCAGCCCACTGCCACACAGGATACAGCAGACATTCCCAGCACACAATCCACAGGTAACTCAGAGAAAACATCTAGCCCTTCAGATACTCAGGATCTTTTACCTCCACCATCTGGCCTTGCCTCTGACAGAAAGACCTCCTCTCCTCCCACTGCTAAGGTCTCAGAGAGACTGTCTCACATGGTGGTGCTCAAACACTCATCCCCCAAACCCCCTCGGCGGATGTGTAGAAAGGTTATATCTAATGCATACCCGATCCGAATGTCTGAAAGTGAGCTTGCTGCTGCAGCTTGTATAGATTTCAACCATTTCCCTGCCAGTGAATCCAATAAAGGGTTTGATGTGAAGCTGGAGATTTCTGCAACCATTCCATCAACAAGCACTTCTCTCCAAACAAACTCTGGACCTGAGCTTGATCTTTCAAGTTGCCCATCTTCAAACCCTGACCTTACTTCAGCTCTGGATCCAGAGCCTGACATAATCTTAACATTACCTCCAGATCCCACGTCTTTTTTACCTCAGCAGGTTTCTTCCTCTAAGATGGACAAACATGACTTCAGTGAAGTGAGCCTGAAAGAGACGTCCAACACTCCTGCAGTGTCAGGTGGCAAAAGTCAGTCCTGCCTGAAAGAAAAGCTTTTTGAACCCAAACAATCCAAACCTCTTGGTGCAGTGGATTTAGTGGGCTCCGTGACCTCTGACCCTGACAAAACAGGCTCCGTGACCTCTGACCCTGACAAAACAGCTGAAGAGTCTCCAGCTGAGAGTGGAGAACCAACCAGGGAGATGAGCTCGAATCTGCCGAACATCACTTCACAAGAAACTATTCTAAATGTACCTCTGTCTTCCCCCCCCATACTCAGCTTGTCTCCTCCTCACTTCACACCCTCCCCCCCAAGCCCAAGTCCACCCCCATGTTTTACTCCCCCATCTCCAATGTTAAGCACCATGAGTCCTATGAGCTTCAGCTCTCCACCTCAAAGTTTCAGCCCAACCTCTTCTTGCCTCAGTTCGCCTCCGTACCTCACTCCCCCTATGCTCAGCCTCAGCCCTCCCCCACTGTGTCCAAGCCCCCCGTCCCCCTGCCTCAGCCCTCCGCTGCTCTGCTTCACCCCACCGGCGGAGTCTGGGGACCTTTTACCTCAGAGATCTTCAGATACAAAGTGTTTGCTATTAAACACAAACAAGAATGAGGACGATGAACCTTCTAGTCCTCAGTCAGGAGTTTCTCCTTCACGGTTGGAGGAGAAAGAGGAACATTGTTATATATCCTCTTTGCCTCAAGTTGTTGAGCCAGTCTCTTTTCCAATCACAATTCCAAGTTCCACCTCACCAGTTGATCCTCACCCTCAGCCCGAGGATTCAGCGGTACAAACCCCTCCACAAGCCTCTGAGGCAGCCATCACTGTGCCTGAAAATAAAGACACTCCTAAGGTGGCCCCAGACAGTGCCCCTCCAGCATCAAGCTGTGTGCCTGCAGTCGAGGTCTTGGCAGAGAGCATGTATGGGGACTTTGAGGCAGCAATGGACCACCTGCGCTACCGGCTGATTGCCACCAGAAACCCTGAAGAGATCAGAGGTGGTGGCTTGTTGAAGTACAGCAACCTGCTGGTCAGAGACTACCGACCGGCCAGCGAGACTCAGATAAAAACCCTGGAGCGCTACATGTGCTCGCGCTTTTTCATCGATTTCCCTGATGTGCAGGAGCAGCAGAGGAAAATCCTGTCCTACTTGAAGAACCACTTCATCGGCGAAGAGAGGAGTAAGTACCAGTACCTGATGACCCTTCGTCGGGTCATAGATGACAGCACGGTTTGCCTGATGGGGCACGAACGGCGCCAGACTCTCAACATGATCACAGTTCTGGCTCTGAAGGTTCTGGGTGAACAGAACATCATACCAAACACAGACCATGTGACCTGTTTCTACCAGCCAGCACCGTACCTTGCTGAGCACACATCCCCTTACCTGGCAGAACCAAGCTACTGCAGCTACTACATACCACAAGGAGGGTCAGCTCTGCTCTACCAACCTTACCCTTTACACCTCCACCCACAGACTGGACTAGTCTGAGACACAGAGTGAGAGAGTGGTTACCAAGAGCTGGAGAATAGATGAGCAGTTTGGTCTATAATAGACCAGTGTGGGTGGAACTGAGAGGGTTTTACAGGAAACTTCTCCAGAACTCTTGAAGGTTCTAACATGATTACATGGAATTATATCTGGGCTTTGAGGGAAAATAATAATTCTTCCGATTTTGTTCAAATTCCAGAAAATGCTGTATGCACTGCATGAGTCATAGGTCTCTGGTCTCCCTGGGAAACCAACTGTGCTGTTGACATGCACGCACACACACACACACACACACAGACACACCCCTACTCTTTCTGCTATATACAGTGAGGACCATATGTTGACTCCCGTTGACTTCCTATGATTTTCAGTCATTTTTAACCCTTTATATGCACTAACTTTAAATCTATCCTTAACCCATTATCAATTGTCACCTGAGCCGTAAACCTAACCATTATCAATGCATGCCTCACCCTAACCATATCCCTAGCCCTATACCTAGTGTTGGGAATTGATACGATTTTCAGGATTCCGATTCCCTTATCGATTCCTTATCAATTCACTTATCGATTCTGTGAAACAACTAACTTGGTAAGTCCACGGTGACATTCATCTACCTTAGCCTGGGAAATTTCTGCCTGTCTCTGCAAAAACAGAAGGCAGTGAATGGGAGCTGCAGCCTCTGATCCAGCCAGGCTACCCGTCTAGTCACAGTCATCTAAATCTAATGGAGAAGGCATCTGTTTAATGAAAAAGCATTACTGTACAATTCCTGGAAATTAATCTCCCCCTGATTTAAATAACCGAGCATCACCTTTTGCTCGCTCCCTGTACTGCGGAGCAACTTGGTAGCATGTTTAATAACCCAAAGAGAGGTAGGAAAAGTTTTATTTTCCAGAAATGACATCTGATTTACTAGGAATCACATTAAGCACAGCCAGTGATATAAAACTAGTTACGTCCCACCAGAGTTGCCTTCTTTGCTGGTCATAACTTTAGCTTCTGTCCGGAAGGATCAAAAACACGGCATTCATTAAAATGTATGCCATGTTGTGTGCGCAGGTGTTTCTGCATTTTGGATATATTTCCTCCAGTCGATGTTATTGCCACTTTACATCCAAACTTTCGATCGGTTTACCAAATGGGACGCCATTTTTTTTGTTTTGCTTTTCTGCACTTACACCTGGTCACGTCATACTTGTTTAATGAATGCTGTGTGCATAAACTGATGAAGATTCTCAGTCATCCAGGTCATAGTCATTCCCTAAAAGTTCAAAAAATCCACTGGGCTTGGTTTCCAAAGTGTGCATAAGACGTAACTTGCGTAGAAAAGGCTAGGCTCTGATGCTGCCTGGAACTGTTAAAGAATCGTTAAGCAAGCTGCCAAACGGTGCCATGGAATTGGAACACACAGAACACAGTTTTCAATTCCTACCCATACCTATACCTCACCCTAATCATATCCCTAACCCTAACTCTGTACCTCACCCTAAGCATAACCAATTGACACATTAGCCCTAAACCTAACCATTAGCAAAATAGCTTGTGAGGACCAGCAACATGTCCTTACTTTTCAACAACTGGTCCTCACTCTGAGGGCTAGACAGGTACACACACACACACACACACACTTCCAGGTTGTTAAGTTGTTGTTCCTGTTCTTACCGTGTTGTTCTTGTTCAGAACGTGGACCTTGCCTGTGGTTGATATCGTGCATGGATACATTAGGACTGTTTCTCACTGCCAAATACTGTGTGACTACTATGCTTCTCAGACAGTTTGATCTAACTTTGTCTGTCCTTTACAGAAGGGATGTCTCATTAAAAAATAGATCTAGTGAGGGATGAACCTACAAGTGTGTTTTCACCAGAGCAAAGCCAGGATGAAGCACTGGAAAGATTGTTGAGCAATGCATGAGTAGCTTAATAGATCACAATCAAATACTTTTCATTTATTAGAAATTGATCTATTTTTGCAAGACTTTCCAAGATTAAAAATACTGGTTAGTTCCCCCAAAAAGAATTGCCAACAATAATGCCTTTGGTGTAGACTGTACAGCATATCGGTTACAGTATTTCTCGTGCAAATGCAACGTATTGTTTTCAGGTAATCTGTGTTATAATGTAGTGATCGTTTCCTTTACCCTTGTGGAGTTTCCTTTTCTGTAATATGTGAGTTATCGTACCATCTTGTGTTGATTTTAATATTGTTAATGTTTACTCAATGGAGGTTGCCAGGTTCTAACCATCTTTGGATCATCTCAAAGCAAGGCAGTGGAGGAAGAAGCTACGCTCACGCGGGGTGAGTGCTGTTCCATTGCAGCATATGTGACACTGACTGAGTTTAGAAACCTGCACGGCAGCAGCTATGACCAAAGATGGTTTGGTTTGGAAATCAAGTGCCTAAATGTGAGACATGGCTGCATGTCTTTATCTTACTGCACTGTGGGAGTTAAAGGGGTCGTTCCAGGACTGGGCTGGCTCTATGTTCAGTTGTTTCACCCCTGTTACTGCTGCCCTTTTTGATGTCTTCTTTAATGTATTCCTTTGTTGTATTTTATTTGTGTACATTTTGATAAAATAAAGAAAAAAAACAGTAAACCTTAAAGTGTGAGAGACTTTTTCCGTAAAGACAAGAAAGGTGTTGTTTTGTCTTTTTGCATGACTTGCACTCAAACCCATCTTGCAGCTCCATTCCCTGAAATGACACGCTGCAAAACTTACGCATATTCCCCATGATTACGCTCTGCAATGATCCACTTAGGCATGACCGTCAAATCACTCTGGTGCCCAGGAGAGCAGCCCAAAGCTGTGAAACTCTGTGTTTGAGGCCTCTTATCACAAATTACCTGTCCTTCAGATGTGTTGGGAGCCAGATGACGCACAGGCTACGCAACACAGCAGGCTGAACAATTTGTAAATGTGGGGGGAATGTGGATTGTGAGGTATTATGCAGAAGGGAGACAGAGGAGGCTGATGCTTCAGATGCAGCTCTACATGCAGAGGCAGCATCAGGTGGCTTCAGACTGCTCCTATCATCCAGAAGAGTCTGAGTATAATCAGGTAATAATGCTACCCTCTGTTTCTGCTATCAGACTTATATGTTCCTGCTGTTTGACACCAATCAGAAAGCTTCTCCAGGATTGGGGGTATTGCATAGTCTCCCTTTTACATAATCATATATAATCTGAAAATTTCAGGCTTGATAAATCAGTAAAAATCCAACATTTCATCCTAAATTTGTTGAACAATAAGGAAAGCAGGGCTGCCCAGTGGAACAGTGGGTTTGATTCCGGCTCTTTCTGCATGTTCTCCCTGAGCATGCATGGATTCTCTCCAGGTACTCCAGCTTCCTACCACAGTCCAAAAACATGACTGTTAGGTCAATTGGCTTCGTTAAAGGTGTGAGTGTGAATGGTTGTTTGTCCTGTTTGTCTCTGATGGACCGGAGACCTGTCCAGGGTGGACCCCGCCTCTCACCCGTAGACAGCTGAAGATAGGCATCAGCACCCCTCGCCACCCCAGCAGGGATAAAGCATGACGGATGGATGTATAAGGGATGCTAATGTTTAAAAGATTTAACTAAATCATTGATACCCTTCTTCCAATTATGTGTTATGTAGGTGAGATAAATTTAATAAAGTTAAAGTTATGTTGATTTGACTAGAAAATGAATATCTTCTGTTGAAAGACCCAGGTCTACCAACTTTAAAGAAATTAGTTTCATTTTGTCCTCTAGATGTTTGATTTAAATATCCTTGAATGTCAGGATTTCATGTGAGATGCCAATGGAAGCCCACAGCACCACACATAAATCACCGTACTAAACAGTACTTAACATGCGCTACTTTCCCACAAATTAATCTTTTAACAGTTTAACTAACTCTCTGTGGGCCTTTCTCCAACCATTTCTAGATGTTTGAGCCTTCCGTTAAATTGCTCTCCATATAGATGAAATCAGGTAGGCTGGTTTCCTCACTTATAAAAAAACAAAACAGCTACCTGCTTCACTTCAGCAGAACTCATCTGTTTGTTTGAAGAATAGCTAAGAACAAATGGAGCTCGGAAGCAAATTTGGATTACAATAGAATTCAAATTAATGAAAAGAAATAGCAAATTAATAATCAAATACTTTGATTAAATTGACTCTAATAGGTTTCTTAGAGACGCCAACAATCACTGCTTACTAAATAAAGGCTAGTTGAATGAAAGGTTGGATATTTCTACATTTATCAATCTTTTATTGTGCATATAAAACTATAAGACTAATAGATTTCAAGGCCTTTAATGAAGCTTCACCAATGTTCCAAACGATTTAGTGTTTTAGTCTATTTTCTGCTTGCACTAATTTCTGCAGAGAAAGAGAGTCTGTGATCCAGCAGCGTCTGCATCGTTGTCTCAGAGACCTCTGAGGCACTCCTGTCCACTAGAGGTTTCCATAGAGACGCAGACAGGCAGCACTGTGGGCGCAGAGAGCGTGACAGAAGACAGGGAAGACCCACACATTGAATAAGGAGGAGTAAGGTAAAAACAAGCAGCTGGGGGGGGGGGCATGAAGATGGATGAGTGGATGAGAAATGTAGAGGGAGGTGGGAAGAGCACAGCAGGGGCGGGGTGACAGATAAAGCCCGGGGGAGAGCGTGGGAGGCTGTCAGGTCTTCAGTCACAGGGGAGTCACTAAGAGGTGGCTGCAGTGACGGCAGCCGTGATGTCAAAGCAGGAAAACACACAGTTCCATTTCTCTAATGGCCTCGCCACCCATCCACCCATCCACGCATCCACCCATCCACGCATCCACCCATCCACCCGTCCACCCATCCACGCATCCACCCATCCACGCTCAGCAAACATTTTCAAACTCAGACGGACACAAATGTCCCTGTAGCTCCCTTCCTCGCTCCCACAGCCCCGTACAGAGCAGAGGTGCCTGCCACACTTCCAGAGGTGGCCTCTGTATGCGGCTCCCCTTCAGTGTCACATCACGTCCTAATTGGCCAAGAGATTAAACATGTTACTGTGTTTGAAGTGTGAGCGTAGATAATTATATCTGCAGGCAAATTCATCTTCTCTGCTCCCATGATTCTATTCCTGAAAATGAATTTCTTGGTAACCTTCAGGTGCTCAGCAGCTCTATGTCTGAATAGTAAGACTGTTTTATTTTTCATAAATTGCTTCCTGTCTTGTAAGAGTGAATACTTTTTAAGATCAATCTAGCTGATTTTCTCTTCACTGCAGGGTATTAAATGAGGCGCATGGTTTCCACCATTCATAAGTTTGCTTTTATTCACTAGAAGACTTGCCCCCCCCTCCCCACATCCTCCACCCTACTCCTCACACATACCCACAGTGTTCTTCCCACCCACCTGCTTCTTTGCCTGCTATGACTCAGTCCTCTTCCAGCTGAGGATACATGAGGATAAAACCCTTGATGAAAAACAGCCAAGAATATCTTTTTTTTTTCTACTCCCAGAAATGGAAAGATTGGCAAGGCAGCGGCTGCTGATGCTCAGTTTCCCTTCATTAGACAAACATGTCACCCCAATGCATTGAAATGGGGGGGGGGGCTCCTGCTTTTCAAGGCAATTCAAGCTTAAAAAGCAAACATTTGGAAGGCCATGATGGATGTTTCAAAAATAGCCTGGAATTCTCTAGATAGCATCCTGTGTTGTCACCAATCTCTGACATGGATGCAGGATTTCTTAAAGGCAAACTTGCCAAGTACATCCACGCCTTTTATGGGGCCTGAGGAATCTGATATATCACTCAAACTTCACAAAGCAGCGCACACCTTTTTTCTAACATGCTCCGACTCTGCCTCCATCTTTTTAAAACACTTTGCAGCGATCAGCTCCTCCTGGCCTCGCCTCCGTGCTGCCGGATCTATTTTGGGGCTTCTGGGTCACTGAGACCTGAATTTGTTAATTATGCAAACTAAATGCCGCATAATAGATCACAATGTTGGCCATGTGACAGAGAGTCCTACTTATGTAACAGCTGATCAATCAGGAGGACAGGAGCAACAGAATAGAAGCTTCCGGTTAAGGTGCCATGGCCAAAGATGCAGCTGCAAGTAAAACGCAAAAAGTAGATTAAGCACCGAACATTTTCACCATTTGGCTGCAGAATAGCATGAAACTAGCATCAGGAGGAACAGAAAAGAATCTGTTCCTTTCACACTGAGCTCAGTATTTCAGGATGAGATATAGGTAATAAATCTGGTTCTCACAAAGCAAATTAACCTAAAAATGAGCCTCAGTTTTAAATTCAGCTGCTTGCTATAATTAGTGATTATTGGCAACATGTTTGCTAATTTCTCTATGAAAATATATGAAGCCCAGTCAGATGGGATGGAGCAGAAAGTTTTTTGATTGGACTGATTTCTGGATGTTGATCATTTGAAAATGAGAATATGATTGTAGAAAAGTCCAGTCAGCATGTTTCAGCCTCTGGCTTTCTTTAAAGTCACCACTGGCTGCTTCTCAGACCATGGCTGTCTCTTCTTTAAGGTGGACTGATGGCGTGTTCAGCTCTTCAAGTCTCCTTCCAGGTTTAGTTGATGGACTGAACAGGACTCTGTGCGATCAGCCTGACCTGGAATCTTTTTATAACCTTAAACTTCTGGGACATTTTTTCCCGACTTTTCCCACATCAACGTAATGAACATTTCTTTTCACCGTGTTTCTTGGTCTTTATGATGCTGTTTTCTTAGTTTCTCTACAGTAAACATTAAAGGCCTTCAAAGAACGTCTTTGTTTTCTTTTGCAGTTTGTAGTGAAGGGATTTTTCAGGTAGATGATCAGATCACAGTTTGTCTTTATCTTAACATGTGTGCACTATCACTTTATCATACTTACATCTATCTAAATGTTAGTGACCTCAGTCAACGGCTGATTTCAAATAGACGAACTAGTACCCCCCCTGTTCCGCTTTCTGCTATATATAGTCAGACTAAAGGGGGGAGGATGGTTATAGTGTGTGAATGATGGGAGGCAGACATAATGAAGCAGGTCAGGGAGGAAACTCAGGTGTCTGACGCTGTTTATGGCTTTGATTCAATCCTTTCCTGTTGTGTGAATTACCATGAGAGTGAGAGAGAAGAGGTGCATCTGTGTTTGGCAATGTGTGTGTGTGATGGTGTGTGTGTGTGTGTGTGTGATGGTGTGTGTGTGTGCGCGGTGATTGACGTCACAGACGCCGAATCATTTCCATCTTGTCTCCTGCACACAGAGAATAGATCCCCATCTGCAGCCCTTCTCCTCTGCTCACTTCCAATCCTTTCATTTTTTGTCTCCTAACTCCCCCCCCCCCCCCCCCCCCCAAACACACACACACACACACACACACACACACACACACACACACACACACACACACACACACCCAGGCCAGTCTAGCAGATAAACAAATCAGAGGAACACAAACAGTTGAAGACAGCCAGACTATTATTAGAATCAGTCCATAAAACATCTGCTCATTTTGAGGCTGACAGCTTTCTCACTCCAAATGTCACCTGGTCTGCATACCTGTCGGTGAACCCTTCCACAACGCTTTGTCCGCGCGCTTTTACGCATGAGCGAGAAAAACGCGTGACGTGCTTTCCACAACAATTGCTCATCCACGTTCACACAGCAGCATCTCTGCTGACGACAGAGCACCATTTAAATCACTTCCTCCTAAAAGGTCATCTCCATCCCCCCCGTAAGCATCAGAGAATAAATAAGGGGTGAACATGCGTGGAATGTCAGCGTGGGCGTGGGGTGGGGGGGTGTCTTTAAGCAGAGGTTCTTTAAAAAGTCAGAGGAGAGGGAGAGCACTGAGAGAGGCTGCTGTGGCTCTGTGCCCTGGGGGGAACGAACCAGGGGCGCCAATGTGGCGCATCTATGGAAACAGTTCAATAATCTATTACAGCTCATAGCTCCAGAAAATTGGAAAGTATAGAAATGGTTTTGTTTTATAGTTTTTATTTGTTTGTAAAAATATAAATGTTGATATTAGTTTCTCAAGAAAATATAAAGAGATAAAAGCGTCTGGAGCAGTTTGGCTCTGCAGTGTTTATTATTTGTCTTTACTGTGACTTTGTGATTAAAAATCCATTACTTCATTCAATAAAATAGCTTTAGCTGATTTATAAACGTGAAGAAAATCAGGTAGGTGTGTTTATAATTAACTAAAGTATCTCTAATTGCTAAAGTTTAAGAACATAAAGAATATTAAAAATGTGTGGAATGTTCAGAGTAATAAAATAGAATAGAATAGAATAGAATAGAATAGAATAGAATAGAATAGAATAGAATAGAAAATCCCTTTATTGTCCCACAATAGGGAAATTCTGGTGTTTTCATCAGCAAAAAGATTCTAGAAAAAATGGTAATACAAATGTAGACCTTAGAAAAATGTATCAGAATAACATAATATTGAAGAGTTAAAAGAAAAGTAAAGTGTTTTAAAACAACATAAAACTGGAGTATTAGAATAATAGTAATAGAATAAATAACCAATATGCAGCTATGGACATTTTTCCAGTAATTTGAAAATAGCAGCAACATCAGAGATGTGCAGAA
>NW_015151049.1:385487-387248 GCF_000732505.1 Cyprinodon variegatus
GACGGACGGACGGACGGATGCTGAGTGTGTTAGTATCAAAGCTGTTAATGAGTCAGAGGGCTGATCACAGGAGATGGGATGAATGAAGGGATCAGTGCAGCGAGCTGAGGAACATCACAGGGAAGGAAGCTCAGAAATGAGAGACGGCGCCGTGAATGAGATCTAAAACTTTCTGCCTGATCAATAATATGTTTTTGCTTTAGTTCTCCTTCACATCGCTGGATTTTTATTGACAGATCCCACAGAGAGTGACAGATGTTGGATCCATAGAGTGGGTCTGACTATGAGAGGTCCTCAGTGTTGAAATGAAAAATGAAAGCATATTAAGGCGGCGTATTAAAGCTTGAAGGCAGGAACTGCTGCATGATCAATCAGACTTCATTTTACATTGTTTGTGTTTAAATCAAAAGCAAATCAAATCCCTTAAAATTTTCCTCTGACCACGAGAGGCCTGCCTCATTTCAGCAGATAGATCTTCTTCTACTAGAGCTGTCCAAATTATTCATGTTTATCACTGCAGTTTAAATCCTGCTGTTTGTAGAAGTTGGAGGATCAACTTCAGCTTTTTACTCCAGCAAAAGTGTAAAAGTACAATTTTTAAAACTACTTAAAGTATAAAAGTAATGCAGGAAAAACTGTTCAGGCCAGAAGCTTTACTGCT
This sequence comes from Cyprinodon variegatus, assembly GCF_000732505.1. Lineage (NCBI taxonomy): Eukaryota > Metazoa > Chordata > Actinopteri > Cyprinodontiformes > Cyprinodontidae > Cyprinodon > Cyprinodon variegatus. Next base: position 386,149 of record NW_015151049.1, read on the forward strand.
CTACTCTATTAAAGGAACATTTTTCTACAATTCTGGGTGAAAACTTCCTTAGACTTTATTTTCTTAGTTTTAGAGCTAATGGTAACAGAGTCACATTTAACTTTGCATCATCTTGATAAACGATTTATTTTGGTTTGTGGTGAGCAACAAGTTGGGGCAGCACCGAGTCAAACCACAAAGAAATTAGCTGTCTGGATGAAACTAATATTTATTTATTTTTTTATCACCAACAGGCCAGAATGAAAATGAGATCTATTCTTAAAATCTTGAAGTAAAAAGAATTACTCCAGTAAAGTAAAGATAGCCAAAGTTTCTCCCAAAGTAAGGAAATTAAAGATTTGTACTTCTATACCTGATACCTCTGCCAAAAAGTAATAATAATCTTATTTTACTTATGTTTTGTTTGTTTTTTTAAGCTAAGTGAAAATTCAGAGTAAAAGATGTAATTGAGCCTCCTGATCGTTAGCGATGCTCGGCATCATAACGGACTCTGGGATTATTCTGCTGTGTTTCTGCTCCATCAAGCTGCAGCTCTTCCACCATCATCCTGGTTTTTATCCAGCTCCCTGCCTCCTTTGGGCTCCAGTGGAGAGAAACTAAATTCAAGTTTTTTAGCAATACACATGTATAATAATTCCTTTTACATATGTCTTCCTCCAGGACCTGATCACTAAAGGCTATACCTCTCTTTCTTATAAAATTCTAATTGTTGCTTGTCTTCTGTGTGAGTCTTTTTATTGAATCTCATCTTTAGTGGTTCTCCGTAATTTTCTTTGAAGAAAATCATTGTTGTTGCTGTTTTCTACAGCATAGAAATAATGTTTAACTATAAGCAGATATGGAGCCTAATCCACCTGGATTCCTGCCATGGCAGCGGTCAACAGCAGGAGAGGAACTCAGAAGATCTCATCACTCAGAAGCTTTACAGCTGAAATATCAGGAGCTTTGACTGCATAAAGAGGATTTCTACTCACATCCTAATTTAAGGTGATTCAGGCAGAATATCACATTCACTCATTTTAATTCTATTCAGTTTATTTCTATAGCTCCAATTCACAACACACCATCTCAGGTCATTTTGCAGTTCACCAGTTCATCCA
>NW_015151049.1:389369-390422 GCF_000732505.1 Cyprinodon variegatus
TGATGTCATAGGGCTAACAGGGAATCTGTATTATCCAGCTAAGTCAGAAGAAAAGAAAATAGTTTATTTAATAAAAGCAAGAAAAACTGTGAATAAGAAACAATAAGACAGGTGGGAATAATCCATATTCCATTAGCAAGGATTTTATGGATAGATAAGAGATACAACTATAATATAATGAAAGAAGAAATCAAAACCCCACGAGGGGGCGTTTAATTCCTCGGTGCTCAAATGTGGTGCAATGCTGCCCTCTAGTGGTACAAAGGTGAAACGCATGTGCTGCAAGCGAAAGAATCGACAAAATGGAGCCCAGCGCTCGGCCATGACAATGCAGGTCACCGGCTGTTAGTCCTGAACTCCGCAGAAACAAACATGGAGTCTGGATGTGTAGAAAATCCACAGATCCAGAGTTCATGCCTGCTGCTGGCATGCACCTTAGAAATCCTTAACATAGATTGCTCCTTTTTAACAAAAGGTTATTGCATCACTTCACAGTCACACGTGATCATCCATGTGCATTTTCACCTCTGGGCAAAAACGAAAAACTGGGTGTGGACCTGTAGGAAAACTGCAGCCAATGTGCACATAGAGCACAGCTGGTCTGTGCTGCAGGGCAAAGACACAGACTGAACGGGTCAGTCTGATCTATTCCTCTCTGTGCAGAAAACAAACGTGGAGCTGCTGAGAAGCTGGGGATCCTTTGCTGCAGGGTTTGGGGACTGAATGTGGGCCATGGTGATCATGCATGAGTTCACACATGGTTTCATCTGTGTGACCCCCCCCTAAGTTGGTATACAGGCTTAAACTTCCCAGGCAGCCTCTGGTTAGTCATCAATTACTACATTGATCACAGCAACGCCTCAGAAACAGGATTTAAAGAGGTTGGAGGAAAATTCAGGTAGATTTAGCTCAAACATTTAGATTAGAAGAAACTTAGCAAAGCTGCAGATGATCACTAACCTTACGGCCGATGATCACTAACCTTACGGCCTATGATCACTAACCTTACGGCCGATGATCACTAACCTTACGGCCGATGATCACTAACCTTAC
>NW_015151049.1:391060-400495 GCF_000732505.1 Cyprinodon variegatus
GGCCGATGATCACTAACCTTACGGCCGATGATCACTAATGAGAATAAAGCCCCTTATCTGTGGGGTATCAGGCTTAACGAAGGACACCAGAGACCAGGGTTCGAGGAAAATTTCCAGGACTTGTTTTTATTAAGAGAATTTCAGAACAAAAGAGAGGGACCAGACACCTGCATTAGTTAGAGAAGGGATCCAATTCAGTAAAAACTAACAAAAAAAAAAGAAAACCAACAAAAAACCTCAAAGCCGAGTGTTTAGAAAAGCTGATGCGACCGCCCGGATGGAGCAGGAGCTGTTTCCGTTTTCATCTTATTGAACACGCAGGGTCGTCTAGGAGACGGGTCGGAGGCAATTACTGTTCCCGGAATGTTTCACTTGTTCGTCTTCCTCTTTCTTTTGGACAACACGCTTAAAACACACTTTTTTCTTGTTTAAAACACAGTTTAAGTGAAAAGAAACGAGAGCATGAAAGAAAAGGAGGGAAACTCACTGCACATTTAGGTCTAAAAGAAGCAGCCAGAGCAACGTGGCTGAAGAACCGTTAATAAAAGATGGACAAAGGCTGATCTGTCAGGAGGGGGGGGCAGGGACAGGGCGGGGGGTCTAGTTTGTGGGACAGAGCAGGAGGGGGGGGGAAATAAACACAGTAATACACAACAAGTCACCACATACCGATCGGGCAAAGGGACGCGCTTCCTACACCAAACAAGCCTTCATGAAATGCCTTTAAAAAAGATTTTAGTGTGGTTATTTTAATCCTGCCTGCAGACGCTTGATGTGACCACTGCAAGGCGCTCCTTAATCAGCTTCGCTGTTTGTGCTAAAAATCTGTACGGATACTTATAAAATCATTGATAAAAATATTCCTCTGTTAACAATACGCCTCGGAGGGAAACCATGTGAGAGACTGGGGGGGGCAGAAGGAGGAGGGGAGGTGGCTGTAGAGGAGGAGGAACCTGGGGGGCAGTGGTGCTACTCGGACTTGGCCTCCTCCTTGGCTTCCTCAGGGGTCGCCTCCACCTGTGGGGTGAAACCAGAACAACGAATCAAACGCCCTGCAGGAGATGCAAGCCTGAAAGCTGGGGAAGCAGGGAGGCGCGCGCCTCCTCTCACCTCGTTGGTCTTAGCCTCTCCGTTCTCAGAGTGGTTCTCCTCATTGGCCTCCGCCTCGGCGTTCTCCTTCGCCTTCTTGGTCTTCTTGTCCTCCTTCTTATCGTTCGCCGCCTTTTCTTTCTGTTCAGTTGAAAAGAGAAAAACCTGAGCGGGCAGAAAGGAGACCAGCGCCTCCTTCCAGCGCCTCCTCCTCGCCGCTCCTTCCTACCTTCGCCGCCTTCTTCACCTTTGGTTCTGGCTTTGGAGGTGCAGGTTTCTAGGAGGAACATTTTCACAATCACTTCACCGGCCGTCATCCAAATGAAAACAACATTTTTAACAATCTTTCCTGTTTATTAAAGTTTTACAACTATGAGAAAATCCAATAAAACATTTTGTCTAAGATTGTTGGGAAATAAACTTTAAGTAAATTTAGTTTTATATATATTTAAAACTTCTATTGCTCCTAATGTCTTCATAGTTGCATTTTGTCCTAATTTATCGTCTCAAAGATAAATTATATGATGTAAAATTTCCACTTATTGCTTCTTAAACCTTAAAACTATTTGTTCAATAGTTTATTTTCTTATTTCAATGATTCTCAGCCTAAAGGTCATAAATTAATTATTCTTGATCTTCTTAAACATCTGATGTATCAGAGATGCATCAATCTGGCTTTTTCTCTCTAATATAGATATTTTCTAAATAGATCATTACTTCTAATAACAGCAGTTTGTCTTTGATTACATTAAATAATGAGTGAATAAACTTTTTATCCGTTTTAGTTGAATGTCTTATATTTTAAAGCCTAAATCAAAGATTTGCTTCATAGTTTTTGATGTTAAATAAAAACTTTTTCTTAAACATGATTCAGCAGAATCTGAACAGATGCAGGAAGTTCAGGAATATTTACTGGCAGCAGAAACATTTCAGCACTTTAGAGATTTCTAAGGTGAATAAACTGTTTCTTTAATGAAATGAGTTTAAAAAAAAAAGTGATATTAGGGCTAAATTCTTACCGCCGATAACCGAGCTGATCTCCTCTGGGGCTGAAACAATAGAAATGTACAGTTAGACTGAAATCAGTGGAACTACAGTGAAAACAGTGCAGATAAAGAGAATTAGAGGACAGTTCTGTTCTCACCTCCTCCTTTTCTCCTCCTTCTGTTCCCTGCGCCTGAAAAACAGAAATATTCATTAAAGATCAGCAAACAATCAGACGCTGAAACTAACGAGGACTTTATGTTTGCAGCAAACATCTTTTGCAGGTTTCAGCCAAACATTACGCTGCGTCACAAAACTCCTGAAAAAACTTTTCCCTCTCAGATGAAAATGAAGGAAAAGTTCAGATTAAATTAGATTTCATGGATTAGAGGCTTAAATTGTGCTGCTGGTGTTTAAAGAGAGGAGCCTGCAGCAGGGAGGGGCCCATGCGGCCCCTCAGAGCCACATTCTGGGGGTGCAGGGCCTGCAGGGGCCCCTCTGCTCCCCCTCTTTCATTCACTGCATGCAGCTCAGATTTGAACGCTGGCGCGGGAGTCTTCAGAGGGGGGGAGGGACCTGCCAGGGGAGCGCGCGGGCGCCTCCCGGCGGTAGAGGCGCGCCACTGCAGCCATTTGGGACGACGAACAAAGAGAGAAAATATCTAATTTTACCGAAACGCGGCGGCTAATGTCCGGTTTTAAAGTCAAAGCGCAGAGAGGGGCCCTCAGGGCATTTTTAGGGGCCACTTCCCGGCGGTTCGGGGGCCCTGCGGCGGGAAGCGAAGCGTTTTGTTCTCGGTAGGTCGGGAGACGAAGGTGGAAGAGCTGCAAAGCATGGCTGCTGCTGCTTGTGCTTTAACTGCATGCAGACCGACAGGCTCCTCAAAGGACAGCAGCTCGCGCGCTGCTCACGCGCTTCAAAGCACCGATTCGAGCGGGAAAATATTCATTCCGACTGCAAAAACCTGCAGATTCTACATGAAAAACATCCAAAATCCCGAGCGACGCAGAAGCTTATTGGCTCCTTCTAATGAAGTCATGTCTCTGAGGGATGTCTTCACTCCGTTTGCATTGAATTAACGGCGGATTATTCGCTGCTAATCTGCGGATTATCGCTAAATTACGCACCTTTCTCTTGGGCATGTTGATCTCTGGGAGGTTTGCTTAGAAATCAAACTAAAGCTGGTTTAGTTGCGGCTTCAGTGCATGTGAAGACGAGTGTCTCCCCTTAAGCTCGGCAGTGTAGTAAACACAGAGAGGCGAGTGGTTGAATGGGGGGAGGGGTGCGGCCAGCGGCCTGATTGATGGGCTCTCCACCAATCAGGTGGCGCCATTCGGGGCCGCAGAACACTTGGAATTTTGGAGCCGGTGATGATCTGAGGTCTGCGCGGATGGCAGAGGATGGGAGGAAGCGCTCCCAGCATGGAGGGCCTTTCTCTGCCTTCCAGGACATGTTCGCCTTCACGCAAAGAGAGGCCGCGAGGCTCAGGCCTGCGGGGCTGCACGCGCTCCCAGCCATGCATGCGTGCAGGGAGGGCCCGGCGGCAGCGGGCCACATGCCCCGGTGTTTGCAGCCCTGCATCCCCCGCTGCATAGAGCCAACATCTGAGAGATTTCTCCAGAAATCCCGTCTGGGTCCAACATGGCGCCCACCGCTCAACGACATCTTTTTGTTGTTTCACAGTTGGCTTTCCAAAATTTGATTTAGGGAGAAAAAAAACTGGCCTCTATAGAGGTCCAAAGGTGCCATTACTTAAATAAAAAAGTGCATTCTGTAAATAGATATTTATATATTACTATTTTAAATAAACATGCAAAACATATTTATGATTGTGTAAATACACATATCATATATTATTCTCCTCTTTATGCAATACTTTTTGCAGAAAAGGGTGAAATACATGTTGGTTTGTGACTTTTGTTTCCGCTTTACAGTTTTTAAAGAAATGTCAAAATTTGCTTGATCTTTAGTTAGAGTGGCTCAGGTTATCCTGATCTATCTCTATAGTTCTGCTGCTATAGGCTTAGACTGCTGGAGGACATAGGGACCCCTTTTTCATCATTCTGCTTCATTCTATCTCTATTCTCCCACTCTGCAGAATCTGTTAGTTCAATCTCTAACGTTCTGCTCTCTCTGCTTTTTCTCATAGTAGCTTCATCTGGTCTGTTCCTGTTTGGCTGTGACTCCATCCTGGAGAGAAATATCAGCTGTGCTGCTGCCATCAACACCTTTGTTTCTAGATGTTGGAGCTTGGCCTGTTTTCCAGTGTAGTCCTGTTTCTCTGACTGTGACTAACTGGATGTGCTCTCTTCATCCTCTGACATGGGAGCTGGCTCGGAGCTCGTCTGCCTGGCTGTGTGTTTCCTGGACGGGGCCGCCTGTGGAGCTGGTTGACAGTTGCCTTTTGTATCTATGCTTCTTTTTCTATGTCTGCTTCTGTCTCCTTGAACCCCAGTGGGCCTCAGCAGATGGCCGCTCACACTGAGCCTGGTTCTGCTGGAGGTTTCTTCCTGTTCAAAGGGAGTTTTTCCTCTCCACTGTCGCTACAAGCATGCTTAGTGTGAGGGATTGCTGAAGAGTCAATGAGTCGATGCAATCAGCTGGTTTTCCTTAGATAGAAAACTTTGAATCAACCTGACTGGATGATCTGGTGAACTGGAAAGTGACCTGAGATGACATGATGTGAATTGGAGCTATAGAAATAAAATGAATAGAAATTGAATTAAAGACATTTCATCCCAGCGCTGCGTGTCCCGAGCCCGTGACATCATCAATGACCCCTCACCCCCCCACCATGGACTGTTCTCCCTGCTGCCCTCTGGGAAGAGGCTTCCCAGCATTCAATGCAGGACCAGCAGGTTCTGCAGCAGCTTCTTCCCCGCCGCCATCACACTGATGGACTGATGGAAATAATCAAGTCAGAATTCCAGACTGTGCATCACTTTATTCATATTATTTTTCACTATAAATGTTACTGTTTTTTTTTTCATAATCCCTTTAAATAGAAAATAAATACTGAGTGTTTCTGCTTTTTGCACCATAGATATTTATTTATTCTGCACTGCTCTGAACCTTACAGCATGTCTCTCTTGTTTACATTCTAATCATTGCTGCACTTTATAAATGGAAACGTTCATTCCACTGCCAAGCTGCTCGTTTACTAGTGAAAAGCTGTTTGCATCAGGATTTCATTTTGTATTCCCTCTGTGTACAAGATGACAAAGTTTGTCTAAGTCTAAGAAAGTTGACATATTAAAGAAAGAAGGAAGACAATATTTCTTCTTCTGTGGTTTCTGGCAACGGACAGAAAAGCCACCATAGAACAGGGAAACAAAGAAGTGATTTAAATCTTTTATGTTTTCAAATGATTTTCACCAACTTCAGCGCACAGCAACCAACCTGATCAGCTCTGCGTTTAATCCTCCCGCCTGCATATAAACAGGTGTGATGCGGATTCAACGCCATGCGCCGCTCAGCGGCTCTACTCTGTGGATGAACTGGAAATCCCTTTATTGATCTAACACTGGAGAAATTCCATCTCTGCAATTAACCCCTCCCCTTAGGGAGCGGTGAGCTGCCATTGTGTGGCACCCGGGGAGCAGTGTGGGGTTAAGGGGCTTGCAGAGAGGAGGCTGTGGGGATTGAAACCTGCAACCTTCTCAGAGCGCCGCTCTAACCACTAAACCAACACTCACCTTAAAACCAGCATCTGCAGCAGGTTTAGGATTTTATTTCTTCCACCTCATGAGAGATGGTTTAACACTATATTTAAAGAATTGACAATATTATATCCAAATGAATATTTAATTATTTTATTGTTTATTTGTATAGAAAGAGCCAGATTAAAATTTACCTTCTTGGAACATTTCAGTCTTTTATTCCTATCAATCACTTTTTTTATTGTAGAAATGATTGATGAGGATTTTTCTCATTATGATGTTCAGGATTTTCATGGTATTATTAACCAGTTTTAGATTAAATAAAAAAAGTGGGTCTAATGGGTGAACCTGATTTAACTATTTTACCAAACAGTTTCTGTTAATCAAGCATGAAAATAATCTTTCTTCATATCAAGTCTTCTGTAGTTTTTACATAAACATTGAAAAACAATATGAGGCATTAACTCCTTTAATTTAAAATGAATTTCACTCCTGTTCTTTATTTCATCCGAGTGGCAATAATTTCTTTCTAAAGGTTTTTTTTGTGCCATCTGATATTTATGGGTTAAATAGAAAAAGCCCATTTTCTCCGGTTTATTTCCTTATATTCCTCCCTGGGCTCAGCTCCCAACATTCCCAGATATAGATCAAATAGAAAAGCTTCCTGGTTAAATCAGTTTCCCCCTTAACACCTCATTCGGTTATTTGAATCATTGCAAAATCTTCCAATGATGCCACAACAAGCCTGAACTTGGTTAAACATGTGATTAGATGATTAGATTCATCTAATTATTATCATTAAACTTGTGTGTTCCAGTGCAGGAAACCAACAACCCCACCTGGATTTACTGCAGGTAAACGATGAAGGCGGATGCAGGTTTAGGTGAAAGCGTGACATCATCAATCAGCTTCCTGAGGTTAACGTCATTTCTTCTTTTCCATGGTTGCTCTTCCTGCTGACTGTCAGCCACCACAGAAGAAGACTTATCTTCCGTCTTTCTTCATTATGTCATCTTTTTTCTGTGACATCTCTAAATAGTATCAGACATGGACGTAATTTGAGGGGGGACACAGGGGACATGTCTCCTGCACTTTTTACTGTCCATAAACATTGTTAAACTAAAGCACACAGACGGTCGGGCACTAGGACCAAGCAGAAAACCGCAGCTCAAACTGAAGCTCGCTTCAGTTATATTAAGACCCGCCCACAAGCACCTGATTGGCCCTCCGTCCTTTCTTGTGTGATTGGCTGTCACCGCTGTCACTCTGAGAAGCTGGCTTTACAGTTATCTGCTCTGTGATTGGACGCTCACACTGTGCTGAAATCCTAGAGCTACCTTAACTAGAGCTGTAGGTGGAAAGCCTTTATCTCTGTTTTCTGGTACGTTTTGGTTTTATTTTTGAGATAAACTTAAACTGTCTTACAGAAAAACATGGTTCTGCAAAAAACGGCAGACGGTGAAGGAATCTGCAGCTTCTTTTCTTCTCATCTGGTCACGTTATCTAGGAGGGTTTTAACATCCAACGTCTCAATTTAATCAGATCTTTGAATTGGTCTCATGTGTTCGGTTATTAGAATCACAGCCAGGATGTTTAAAAGTCAAAGTTTCATTCAAAGGACTTTATAATATTCCTCCTGAAAAAAACACCTTCATTTGCTCCATAAAGCAGCAGATCTGCCTTAGAAAGCTCTAAATAACCTTGGAACAAATATTAAAAGTGCTGAAAAATCAAATGCATTATTTTTATATATTATTAATAACAATCTATTTATTAAGGTGATTTTATAGATTGTTGCACCCAGATTGTTCACATCATGCATCCGTATATTTGTGAGGAGAGATAAAAGAGAAAGTGGAGGAAATAAACAGAAGATCTACGCTGAACTTTAACACTTATATTAGAAAATACTAAGTAGAGGGATTCATTTATTGACACAGTTTTTATTTAGTGGATATTTTTTTTTTAGCCCCAGAAAAAAAACAGAACACAAAAACTATAAAATGATTAAATGAATCTACCACATAATTAATAAATAGCACGAAGTTAAAAGTAATAAACATTTTAATCCCAGACAGAAATGTATGAAATGTAAAGATTTATTGATGTGATAAATTGTGGCTCTTTTAGGCCTCCATACAGTCTTGCAGCAGAAGCCTGCAGGGGGCTGCAGAGCCGCTCTGATGAAGCTGTTCCTCATAAAGACATAAAATCACTTTAAATCCTTTAGATGCAGATTTATCTTCCAGCAATGCGCGTGCATGTTTGAGCGCGATCTCAGACACGCGCTGCAGACGCATTTACTCGGTTCAAAACGTTACGAGTCTGTCTGAGGCATTCAAACCTCGATGTGATGCCATGCCAGGGGGGAGGGGAGGGGGAGGAGAGAGGGTGAGGGGGCGGGGGAGGAATGCGCTCTCAGCTCCAGCATTCTCTCTCCTCTCACAGCTCCGTCCAGCGCGCAGAGCCAAAGCTTTTGCGCAGACATTCTGCGCTGAAAGACGCGGTTCTCTTTCCCATTCTTGGAAGTCGCTCGTTGTTTTTGGATTTTTTGCACCTCTGCTGCTGCATCCGCCTGCAAAGGAGCACAGATTCACTACAGCAGCTTGTGAGAGACTGGATCAGGGATTTAAAATGGTGATTAAAGTGTACATAGCCACGTCTTCTGGATCCACCTCGGTAAGGGACCAACAATGGCATGACTTGTTTGCTGGAGGTTTTTGTTTTTAGCAGGATTGACTCCCAGCATCCATGGATCTGTGGAGGATTAGCTGAGGTTTCCTCCAGGCTGTTAAAGAAGCTCCCTGACGCATCATGCAGCTGCTCTGTGGAGAAGTTTGGAAGCACCCAGGGGCGTGAAAACTTTGTCAAAGAAGGAAATAGAGGAAGTGTGAGGCAGAATGACAAACAGCTGTGGTTTGTAACAGTCAGAGCTTCCGGATGTCAGAGTCTTTCTTCTGCCTTCAGATTCCATCCAGAAAAGAGAAAGAAAATCAATAATGTCACCTGATGCTCTGGGGAAGCAGGCTGGAAATGTCTCTCTGGGGTTTTGCAGAATTCAGGATTATTTGCTTCAGACTTGCTCCTTCCACAGTGAATTGAAATGATGGTGATGCAATTCTCCTCACTTTTACACCAGCAGCTGCAGGACTGAAGAATTAAAGGACCACAACTTTAGTTTGTCTGCATTAGTATTCATTATTATTCTTCGTCTTTAAACTACGAAACTAATTATAAAGATATTGGTATAAGCAGAAAATATGAGGTTGCTTTGATAGACCTTTAACACCCCCCCCCCACCAAATGCAACGGTAATTGCTGTAAAACATGTTTCAGATTCAGGAGGCTGATTCACTTCCACTGGACTGATCGTAATTTAGAAGACATGTTGGAGAGAAATGTCTAAGGTTACATTTAATTCACAATCGCTTAATTTTCCGCCATTGTTCCAGCATTTCAGTCCTAATAAGTTAAACCACAGTTTGTGATTCTAGTGCATCAGAATAGGAAAAAGTTCCAAAGGGCGTGAATACTTTTGCAAAACGCTGCTTGTTTTTTTAGCTCCCATCTGAGAAAGTCACCAAACATAAAGAGTTTAGAGCCGAGTTTAGAGCTCAGCGTGCGGTAGGACCGAGTTTAGAGCCGAGTTTAGAGCTCAGCGTGCGGTAGGACCGAGTTTAGAGCCGAGTTTAGAGCTCAGCGT
>NW_015151049.1:401435-408000 GCF_000732505.1 Cyprinodon variegatus
TTTAGAGCTCAGCGTGCAGTAGGACCGAGTTTAGAGCCGAGTTTAGAGCTCAGCGTGCGGTAGGACCGAGTTTAGAGCCGAGTTTAGAGCTCAGCGTGCGGTAGGACCGAGTTTAGAGCTGAGTTTAGAGCTCAGCGTGCGGGAGGACCGAGTTTAGAGCCGGGTTTAGAGCTCAGCGTGCAGGAGGACCGAGTTTAGAGTAGTTAGGTAGAGATGTTGGGCTTCACTGGTTTCTGCTAAATTTGACCACCACTGTTATTGGTCTGAGCAACTAAAGCTGGGCTTACACTCGTGCATCATGTAGTGAACAGGGGGTAACGAGGGGCGATCAGCCTCTAACGACCGCCTCCCCATCAGGAATCGTAAGGTCGGGAGAAAATCGAACATGTTTGAAATTCCGTCGGCCGTCGTAATCAGAGCGTCGGGTTGCCCAGTGTGAGAACAAACATGGTGAGCTTTTAAACCCTGTGATTTCATCGTACAGTTAGCGCTGTAGCTGCGTGCAACGATTGTAAATATCGCATAGCGGACACCCGGCTTAAAGGAAGTTTGCCTCCGAGCCAAATGGTTGTAAAGTGGGGGAATGGGCCATCTTTAGTTCAAGCTGTCACCCTGATTCCTGCACCCAGTGACTTGGTCAGTGCTGCAGTGATCAGCCCAAATAGTTTTTCACTAAATAACTTCATCTTTGTTGCTTAGCAACAGTTGTTTATTAGTCTACATCATTAAACTCTACAATTACAGATTACATTTTGATTCACTGCTGGCAGAACTACCTGCGGGGGACTTTGGCTTCACTTCCTGTCATTTCATCCAAAGAAAGAAGAGTCTGCGACTCTGAGATCAAGCTGCTGCAGAACACAGAAAGTTTGGAATAGAAGTTCAGCAACATGTTGCTGGTTGAACCTCTTCTATCAGTACGACATGGACTCAGTTATTAGACACTAAATGAGCTGTTTGGTCTGAATTGAACATTTTTATATTAAGTGAGATGACGGGATGGCAGACATTGTCTTGAGATGTAGAGTAGAAGTCTGTGCAGATTCTACAGACTGGATTCCTGTTGGTTGATGAAAAACTCACATCAAACATTTAGATCATACGTCACTGATAGTTTTCATTGACTTTCTAATTTGACACCATATTTAGATCCAATTATTTTATTGTTTAATTTTGTGAAACCACGTCTTTTACAGCTGTTGTAATTTATTATTGGCTTTTCCTCTTCCTTTAATTCTGCTGATTAGCTCTCAGTCAGCAGAACCTCCAAACTGCTGAAGTCTCTCTTCTTTGTCTTCATGTCATTTTTATGAAACGGCTTTGATAAACCGTCTAAGAGATGCTGGAAGCTGTAGCTTCATGAGGAATTAACTGGGTGGAAAGTTTCTGCGTTGGTGCTAACTCACTGGACTCCATCACGTTTCCCAGGATTATCTACCAAGTTTTCTGAAGTGGAATCTGATTTGGCGCACTCATAGGAACCCACACTGGCAGGAAAAGAAAGATAAATTTAGGATTATCTTTTGGACATTAGCCTACAGGTTGGAGTTTACAATGAGGCCAAATTTGAAAAGCAAACCAGTAGTTTTAACCAAATCTATACATGCAAATATTCTGCACACCTGCAGCAGGGCTGCTATACTGCAGACCAGCAGGGTCTAACTGAAAGGGAAATTTTATTGAAGGAGCGAAGCAAAACAGGAGAAACTTTGCCTCCCGTATTTCCATTTCTGAACAGCAGTCACCCAGTGGCTCTGCTTCCTGATTGCCACAATAAATGGGCAATATAAGCTGTGAAAATGGACGGGTCTTTGTTTTCTACCTCGCCATCTCAGATTGAGTGCACTTTGACCCCATAACTGCCCTGCTGAGGGGATAAGGAATAAAGCCAGGGTGTCATCTGAACAGCCAGGTGTGTTGGTAAATAATGGAGGACTGGCTGGAAGCAGCTACTGGTCACCAGTAAGGGGTTGTTTATGGTTGAAATCGGACTAATGGCCATGAGCCTTTATCCGTTCCAAACACACAGGGCTTTAGTTGACACTGATTTTCTTTAACGCAGAGCTTGCTTGAAAATTCGGCTTATTAGAAAGGTCATTTAGTCTTTAATACATGATGCTCCCAATGTAGCTTAAGTCTGTTTTCCTTTCTACCCAGTGGATGGAACAGAAAGTGACCCCCGCTCAGTGTCAGCAGAACTGACTGAATGTCTCTCAGCCTCAGTTGGATTCAGATCATCTAATCAATGGCTGCTATTGTCCTGCAGCTGTTAAGGCCAGAGTCCTGACCTTTAATCTGAGCTCACTGCTGCTGAAGCTCTGAGTGGACTGGAAATCATGGATGCTCCTCATTCCACTTCCTACACCTTTGGATGAATCAAAGGAAAATGATAGACTTTCACAGGAGACCTCAGATATAATTCATTATTTTACATTTAAAAAACAACAACATGACATTTTCTGTGAAACTTGAATAAATCTGAACAGATTTCTGGATCATTTTGCTGGAAGATGAAGGAAGCATTGATGATACCTTACTACTTATAACCAGTAAAAACAACAAACGCTTGGGTTTGCTCATGATCAATTTTATTTGCAGCATTAAGAATGCGCACAGAGAACTTACTGCATGAAAATCAACTGGATACTAAGCATGCATGCAGCGACAGTGGAGAGGAAAAACTCCCTTTGAACAGGAAGAAACCTCCAGCAGAACCAGGCTCAGTGTGAGCGGCCATCTGCTGAGGCCCACTGGGGTTCAAGGAGACAGAAGCAGACATAGAAAAAGAAGCATAGATACAAAAGGCAACTGTCAACCAGCTCCACAGGCGGCCCCGTCCAGGAAACACACAGCCAGGCAGACGAGCTCCGAGCCAGCTCCCATGTCAGAGGATGAAGAGAGCACATCCAGTTAGTCACAGTCAGAGAAACAGGACTACACTGGAAAACAGGCCAAGCTCCAACATCTAGAAACAAAGGTGTTGATGGCAGCAGCACAGCTGATATTTCTCTCCAGGATGGAGTCACAGCCAAACAGGAACAGACCAGATGAAGCTACTATGAGAAAAAGCAGAGAGAGCAGAACGTTAGAGATTGAACTAACAGATTCTGCAGAGTGGGAGAATAGAGATAGAATGAAACCATGTTTGCTTCCAGTTTTTCCCAGGGAGAAGAAGTCCCTTTATTATGTTTAGTGAGAAAAGGCTGAGAATCAATAATAACCAGGAGTTCCCTTTTATTAGCAGCTCGATGTCAAAACTTCTAAAGCAACACGTTGAATGTTTTAACTCAGGAATTAGCTGATTTTCAGGTATACTAAATGATTTTCCAGGCCAGTTTGCAGCACTGGGTGCATATAGACGATGACCTTCTCAAAAGGTCCCTATTTGACTTGACTTTGACTGAATAAGTTATCTGACCTAGATCCGCTCTCTCCCACGATCTGAGCTCCTCCTAAACTAAACATCTGATCTAACCAGGCTAAAAGATGTTATGATGCAACAAACACACATGACACTTAGCAGACCAGACATGGTTGTGTCATCTGGGATTTCATCTAGAATTGAATCTAGAACAAATCTAGAATTAAATCTAGATTAAATCTAGGATTTAATGGTCTTAGTAAAACGGTCTGGAAGCTTCTACACCAGTGTAGCATTTCTGTAGTTGTAAACCTGGAAGGTGAAGCTCTAACATCCCTAAAGTTCAACAGTTGTAGCTTTAAAATGAACCCAGTTTGCTGAAGAACAAAGGAGGAAACCAGTTAATGTGACTTTGATCTCTCAGATTGCCCAATCACTTCACTTATGTGTTTGCTTTTATTTATGGGTGGTTTATCTCTACCAAAAAAATGTGTTTGATGTCAAAGATCAAAATATTGCAATTTATTTCAGAGAACATAATGTTTGTCTGCCATAGATCCTATTAATTCTCCACTTGTTGCTCGTAGTGTTGGTCTGTAGACCTCTCCCCCAACAGATGTTATAATGGTATCTGAGCAGAGGTCAACAAAATATATGAACATGTCTTATTAAAAGGGTTGAACTAAAGCCTTATATGCTGCGACTTTACCAGGTTAAATCAAAGCTTTCTTCTCATTAGCAAACCTTAATATTTAAAAGTTCTGCTCACTGAGACACAAGTTCTGCTTTACTCGTCTAACATGAACCCCAGATAAGAGGCTTTCAGTTTAACACCAGTCGGTCTTTAAGGAGCTATTTCCCCCTAAAACAAAAGGGTTATTTTTGAAGTTGTGCTGAAAGAGTCGACTCTGTGGAATTTAGCCAACAGAGAGCATGGCCTGCTAATGGATCAGATACTGATTAAAATGCTAACTGTTAGCTTTTAAAATTTACAGCCTTGTGCCTCTGATAAAATAATGTTTTTTCACAGATGCATACCTGAACATGGATTCTTTAAAACAGAGTTTGAAATTTAAGAAAACCTTCAGTTTCTTTGTCATTTGAGGAGAAATCATCCTGAAATTGACTCGTTTGTTTTCACTAAAGCTCACGAGAGCTCACTCTCCACAAAGCACAGCTTGGTCCTTGGTTTGCATCATTTCTGCAAACATTTTGCTTTCAGAACCTCCGTCTTTAGACCACCTAAAGGGACGATCAGGGACTCTGCTGCAGGATGTCTGTAAATGTTGTGTAACTTTTTTACCAGTTTTGTAGACGATAAACTAACAAACTGCTAAAGTCAGGTTCTGGTTGGTTTTCTCAGAAGGAAATGGTCTGAATGAGTTCTATCAAACTAACAATGATTAAACCTAAATTCAAAGACCATTTTGGTTAAATATAAACTTATGATTCCTTTAGAAAAATAATTTCTCCAAATTATATAAACAGCAAAACTCATTTTCATTTAATTGCTGGATTTTAACACCTCAGCAAATCACTATGAAATGTAAGGTTTAGTAATCCTGTAACCAAAGCAGGAAAAAGCTGAAAATTAGATTTCTACTCAGACATGTTCAAAGTTCCCCTGATCCCTGAGCGTATGGTTTATTATTTGTTCTAAAGGTTTAGAAATTCTAATAAATACGGAGTCGGATTCCTGCTGTTAGACTGTTGAGGATGAACAGCTTGTTGCAAAATGATTCCAAGTTAATTTTGTTACCTGCTTATCAGATGAAGTAGCTTCTCACAATATAAAGGTTCTGCAATGTCTGCAAAAAGTGACAATAGTTGGTAGGCTGTGATATTTCAGAGATGAGGTTATTTAGAGGGACTGTAACGTCGCCGTAGGAAGATAAGATGATGGCTGAAGCTCATGGAGGAGGACTGGGAGACATGAGGAGTGTTTTTATAGACTGTCATTTCCTATTGTCTTAATATTGTGCTGTCCGGCTAGCAGAGCAGTCAGTCTGTCTCTATTCTCGGCCCACGGCACGTCTACACGAGGGAAACGATTCTGTGTTCGCATCGTGTTCATCTAGCAGGTTATTTTCATGTTGTTTTGGTGAGGAGACACTTGAAGGATGAAGGTCTGTCCAGGAAAATCAGGCTGTAAGAACCTTCCAGACTGGAGGACGCATCGTGTTGCACCGTTCTATAGAAATGCATCAAATCTTTATTGCAGAAAAGAAACAGGAGAAAATAACATGCTTGCATGGAGAGTGGAAATTGAAGACCCCCCCCCCCCATTAGTTTCTGTAAACCAACCTTTCTGTGTCAGTTGCAATGAAACAAACACAATAAGCATGTTTAGCTTATTAACCGAGGTAAAAGTTTTAGATTAGTTCCAGTGTCTTCCCTCTGACTGTTTGGGAAAACTGAACGGAAAAGGAAATTTGTTCCTTAAAGCCTCATTAGAAAATAGACCTGATCACCAAAAATCTGATCTTTGTGTGAAAATCTTACGGAAATGAATCCAATTCCAGTTAGAAAAGCTTGGAGCCAAAGATGCAGCAAAGCAACATTTCAACTGAATTTCCATTTATTGGACATCAGGTCGTGACCTAAACACCATTTATTCCAAAATAATTCATTTCAATTGAACTTTATTGATCTCACATTGGAGAAATTCCCTCTGCATTTAACCCCTCCCCTTGGGGAGCAGTGGGCTGCCATGGTGTGGCGCCCGGCGAGCAGTGTGGGGTTAAGGGTCTTGCTCAGGGACCCAGAGTGGAGGCTGTGGCAGTGGGGCCCAAAATCATAACCTCAGGAGTTTTATGGCCACTAGGGCGCCACTCCACTCAGGAAGGAAAAAGAGAGATTTGTGTAAAACATGAGGTCTGAGCAGCACAGGAGGAGAAAATGTGTCTGAAGAAAAGGATCGTTGGTTTTCCTCCATGTTGATTTCAGCACAGAGCGTCTGAACTGGGCAAAGCTGGGAGTTCCCACTGAGCAATTAGGGGCAGATGGCATGTGGCCAGTTAGTCTCATTCTTTTGGCTTGGCAGCAGCACATGGCTGCACCCAGAGCAAGGAGGCCGCTCCTTATGTCCGATGGAGCGAGCTCACATCCAGGAGCAAAGGCCGCTCCTTATGTCCGATGGAGCGAGCTCACATCCAGGAGCAAAGGCCGCTCCTTATGTCCGATGGGCCTTCAGTCTGTGCTCTG
>NW_015151049.1:408207-410409 GCF_000732505.1 Cyprinodon variegatus
CATCCAGGAGCAAAGGCCGCTCCTTATGTCCGATGGAGCGAGCTCACATCCAGGAGCAAAGGCCGCTCCTTATGTCCGATGGAGCGAGCTCACATCCAGGAGCAAAGGCCGCTCCTTATGTCCGATGGGCCTTCAGTCTGTGCTCTGGAGGCGACACCAATGTGAGTCTGTTGAAGTATAAGTGGGAGAGGCCTGTTCCGCTCAGCTGCATGAACCCGTACTGCTTCCCGGAGCCGCCGGGGGGGGGCTGATTTTTGGGACTTTGCCCTTTCTGGCCCATTCACTGATTCCAACTGTGCTGCTGCTAATCTGCTGGCCTGGTTTACATGCTTCACTGTTGTTTCAGCAGATGGTGGTTCGATAATCCACCTGTCTTCATCGGCAGCCGTAAAACTGGGAGGAGCCACATGACAGGGAGACAACAAGTTCATTCCAGATGGGAGTTTTGCACTAAAGCTGCTTGTAGGTGTGTGAATGCAGTGTGTGCAGCACAGAGTGGATATGTGTGGGTTTCTCCTTGCAGAAGGCCTTATTTGGCTCATGTTTGACCAGTTCCCTCCTCTCCAGTCCCAGAGGAGCTCTTGTTTCCGTCTGGCCTTGTAGGGCCATCCTCCTTCTCACACACACCCACTGAGAGCCTATTGGACCTTCATGACACATAATATAAAGCACACACACTGCCTGAGCTTCAGATGAAAGAACACAGAAGGAAGGACACGTCTTCATTATCAGTTAAAGATGAAACAGGAAGCTTTGCTAAAAGAGAGTAGATACGGAGACACATTACTGCCAAGTAAGCTGCACATTTTTCCAGTTCTGGAATTAAAGTCCTGCTTTCTAATTTGTCCATGAGAGGATAAAGTGTTAATGTTGGATGGGACGGAGAAATTCCTGCTCAATGGTTTACACCCACATGAAAAAGTCCGATCATAGCAACAATTTTAACCGTCTACACGGTCTGAAAATATGTGCAACTTATCAAATACAGAATATTTGCTAACATGTAAAACAATGTGGAGCCAGACTGAAAGCACAGAGATAAGCCTGATCCAACGTCAGGCAACGACTGCAACTTAGTTAAGTTTGTCCAAGTTAAGGTCGTTCATTTAAGTTGGACTTTAAGTATTTAGAATATCTTGAATAAAGGATTCAAACTGAAGTCAATTAAAAGTTTATAGTTTTTGTAAATAAGGTGAAACTGATACAAAAGTACGTTATGATGGAAATAGATGTTGAATGCAAATGCTATTATATCTGTTTTTAGCATTTTATGGTAATCAGAAAATGAAGCAACTCTATGTCTGCTGGCCTCTAACCTCTAGAATGCTTTTATTTTGGGTGAACCACAAACTTCAGTGTAATATATTTGGATTTTATATTTTATATTTGGACAGCTTGCCTCATAGATTTAGATCAGACGATGGTGAAACCTTCTGGTCTGCATATAAAGAGCCTCTCCAGTAGAAAACCCTTCCGTGTTGAAACACAGCGGGGGTAGCATCCTGCTGTGGGGGGCTGCTGGCAGCTAAGGTCCGACATTCACTGCTTTAGCAGGACAATAAACTGAAGCAGCCAGAGCTGGATGCCTAACAGAAGGTTAGATGAAGGCAGGAGGAGTAAATCCAGCTTCTAAGGGCCTCTGAGTGTTTTAGGTTTTTCTCTTCTCCAAAACGCTTCAGTCATGTTGGAGTTACCTCTTTACAAAGTCAGAAAGTTGCTTGAGGTGTGATGAACCAGGGAAACATCTAAAACATGTACTGGCTCCTGGGATTGGTGTTCAGATCCGAGGCTAGAGCTAAATGCAGTGGAGAGGTTTGGTGTTTGTCTTCATGCTAAATCCACCTGACCTATAGGAACTGAGACTAACTTAGAGTTAGACAAACTTTGTCATCTTGTACACAGAGTGTAAACAAAAGAAACTTTCAATGCAAACAGCTTTTCAACAGTAAATGAGCAGCTCAGCAGTGAAATAAACATTTCCATATGTAAAGTGCAGCAGTGATCAGAATGTAGACAGTGTGGGAAAAAAGGAAAACCAGTTTAAAGGCTTGGAGTAAAAGGTATTGATATGGAGGGTTCAGTGCAGAATAAATAAATATGGTGCAAAATGCAGCAGAACATTAAGATGATTTCTATTTAAAGGGATTATGAATAATCAGCCATGTTGGGGGTTCAATTATTATGTTTACATTATGAATCAGA
>NW_015151049.1:411230-438362 GCF_000732505.1 Cyprinodon variegatus
CACACACACACACACACACAGATTAAAAAGCAGCAGCAGGACGTGATGGGCTTCCTGGCGGCTAATAAAATCACACACACACACACACACAGATTAAAAAGCAGCAGCAGGACGTGATGGGCTTCCTGGCGGCTAATAAAATCACACACACACACACACACAGATTAAAAAGCAGCAGCAGGACGTGATGGGCTTCCTGGCGGCTAATAAAATCGAGTTTGAGGAGTGCGACATCGCTGCCAACGAGTCCAACAGGAAGTGGATGAGAGAGAATATTCCGGAGGAGTCCAGACCTGCCACGGGGAACCCTCTGCCCCCCCAGATCTTTAATGAAGAGAAATACTGCGGGGTGAGCGCAGCTTTACATTCAGTTAACAGTGAGAATGGTTTAACTGGCCTCCACACCTGATGGATTCCTGCTCGTTTTGGGTGAAGAGGCAGAAAACAAAGACCAACATTTTATTAGAAAGATTTCTTTTATTTTGAACTTTGCACATTAATACTGACAAACAAATCAAGTAAATAGAATAAGATAATAGAGCATAATTTTCTATCATCATTCCATCATATTAGCCTGTTTGAATTAAGGGCAAATAAACTTATTTGCAGGATTTTTATTAGTTTTTACAATATCTTAACTCTTATTTTTGAAAAGGTTTTTCTTTTATTTACAAATTTACCAAAACCAGCAATTAAAATCAGAGGCTTGTTTTGTTTAGAAAATCCTCTTAGCATTAAACAGCCGACTTTGCCGTAAAAGAAGGGAAAATGTTTCTAAGAACGTGATAGAACTGGCATAAATAGATTCAAACTGTCTGCTTGTTTACTTTATCGGAGTGAGAAGAGTAGAACATATCAGTGTTTCCTTGCAGCTTCACATCCAACATGTTCTATTTCTATTCTATTCTATTTCTATGTTCAAACTGCAGCATCAGAATCAGTTTTCCATTTTCTCTGCTGATTTGACCCTAACTGAACTTTTGTGGACGTCTCTGGTTAAACCTACAGGTTATCAGTCAGACCGCCGCTGAAAATAACCATCAGGATCGTTTATATCATCACCTCAATATTTCATTAATGCTTCATTCCTGTTGGTTTAAACTCTCTGATCAGCTGGAGATTAAATTCTACCAATTAATCTGAAATAAACAGCAACCAGACGGCAGAGAGGGAGGGATGGCATTGTTACAGAATAAACCCTCATTTATAAATATGAATAAAATCAAACATAGAAAGAATATCATTAGTATTAATATTAAACAAACTCAGAGTTAAAGCAGGAAACTTTCTATGTACAGAAATGTTGATTGGATTCATAAGTTCAGTAGGAATTGATTGAAAATAGACGGTAGGAAGAAGAAATGGAATAATTCAATAAGTTCCACGTCTCTACATTAGATTATACTTATGATATACTTTCATATAATAATCATATATCCATTTTCTATAATATATCATTTAAATGGGTTTTTTACAAGAATAATCATTTATTCATTTATTAATTCAAACATAAAGGAAAATGATATTTTATACCAAAATCTAATGTCATTAATAAACAGTAGATCTGCTCAGGTTGATTATGGTTGATTACAAGCAGTCAGGCTTCATGCTGCTCTGATGTAAAGGAAGCTGAAGATGCTCTTTCAGAATGGATTAAATGTCACAGAAGAAAGTGTGCAGCAATTCCCACAATATCAGCAACTGTTGGGTGTGTTTGAGTGTTTGGGGGAAAGAAGGACAAATAAAGGACTGAGACGCAGGAATCAGGAATGAGAGTTTCTCCTTCCAGCTGGAAACTACATGTAAGTGAAGGGAGTATGAGAGCTGATTCAGTTGAACTTCCAACGTATTTGTAGACAGCAAAGTGTGTGTGCAGCGATGATTGCAACAGTGGCTTTGGAGGAGCTGCTCAGGTGGAAGAAACTTGGCTGGAAACCGAAACTTATGGATGAAGGTGGTCAGATCAGATCAATGTAGGTTTTCCTGCCAGCAAACAAATCACTTCGCGAGAGAAAATGAACCGTGTGCCTCAGCCTGAACACGCCATCCCTAGGCTGAACCAGGATGCTGGCAGAAGAAACGGCTTTTCTTCAACAGGGTTTCAAAACTGGGTGAGGTAAAGACCGATAGAGCTTTCCAAAAAAAGTTAACAATCCACTGGACTTTGTTTTCAGCAGCAGCCAGTTGGTATTTCTGTATCGGCTTCAGTCATGAATGAGGCAGATGTTTATTGAAATTCCTTTTATCCAACGATGTTTGATTAGTTAACAAATGTTTGGCAGCAGCTTTCATGGATAAGTTAGACTGATGAACCTGCATCTATCAGTCACTAAACAGGATAGATGAAAATAAACAGCAATCCAAAAATACAGCCTGGCAACGAATGACTTAGTTCCAAGGCCTATCTGCATGTCAGAATGGCCTAGTCAAAGTCCTGAGCAAAGTGCAGTTAAATTCTGTATTCAGTGTAAATTATTATTATATAAATCTATGCTTCCATTAATTATATGTTACTTAATGTTAATTAATCACATAATATCTCAACAAGATAATTATTTATTAACAGGCTAGAATGTCAGAAAAGTTCAACATGCATTCAAACCTGTTGAAGGAGCTGCAGGTTTTTCCTTTCAGAGGATTTTTAGATCTAGATGCTAAAAGATCTAGTGATCTAGTCCGGATCATCTTCTCTTCCTCAGAACTACGAGGCCTTCTTCGATGCCCGGGAGGACAATGCTGTCTATGCATTTCTGGGTCTGACTGCCCCCCCAGGTTCCAAGGTAAGCTGCTGGACACATCAGCAAACTGCACTGAAACCACATAGATCAGGACTAAGTAGAATGGCCTTCACACCCTTCACATTACTGAACACCTCATCTTTTGCTCACTGGCACCTCCTCTCTGCTAGAAGTGGAAATGGAGGCGTTGCCATAGAAACAGTGGTTTCTATGGCTGATATTTACACCAATATCCTCCATTTTACTGTAACACACTTCCTTCTCTTTCTTGCTCTTTTTTTTTCTCACCAGGAAGCAGAGGCTCTAGCCAAGAAGGCACAGCAGTAGCATCCTGACGCCGTTTCTACCTTAAACCTCAGGCCTTTCCAAAACGCAGACCTGGAGCAAAACAAGACTCACCCACTCAGACACTTCATTCCTGTTTCCTTATTTTTCCTCTGTGCCTTTTCAGCAGCAGTGAAAGACGGTGAAAGCATGGAGGGTTTCAGCCAGTTAGCCTCCGCCTGCTAACCCTATTAGCATATTGACATGTCAGTCACCTGCAGCATGAATATGTGAACCTCATCATCAAGAACAAACAAGAGTCTTAATGTTACTGATCCAGGGTGTTATCTTTGCTTCACAGCACATCAGAGGTTTTATTATCCCCAAAAAGTCTTAATTCCTGGAAATCAAAGATTTCACTCTTTCCAGACATCCAGCTGTTTTCTGGAAAAACGATTAGCCTCTGCTTTTACCTACTTGATATTGTCTTAATGCTGATTTAATAGCAAACTTTGCTTAGAAATGAGAATACCTGCCAAAATGGCCAAATGAGGGATTTTTTTTGTCGTTATTATTATTGTTTTATTTGCTGTCTTTGTATTTTGGAGAAATCTTGTTTAACATTCTGTTTCATATTTCTCTTTAATGTCCCCCCTGAATTAAAATAAACCATAAACCTGACTGCCGGTCAATCGGCCTTATATCCTCCGCTCTTTCCTCACACCCTTTCAGAAAATGTGTAGAACGGGAGGCTGTTTGGATTAAAACGATAGTTTCTCAAACTGGGATTTGAATGAATCTTCTCTCTAGAAAACCTCAAACATCCTGCAGTAAAAACTGAACCATAATATTGAACTTAAAGGATTTAGGAAAATGCAACCTTCCATTTATGAACACAGCATTTCTATCCTACCATTATAGACATAAACACTGACTGGAGCTGTGTGCTTTAGTAGGTTGAGACAAATATTAACAAATACTTCAGAGTTTATGGGTCTCTTTTACGAAGCAGGTTTACCAAAAACTCTTAAGTTTTCTAAACCTTAAAACAGGGAAACTGAGTTTTCTGGTTCATCCTCTGTATCTGTTGCCATAGTAACATCCTCCCAGAGCTAACCTGGTCAGCAGCGGGTTTTCTTCAGTAAACTCAGAGTCCTTTTTCTCCGCTCTCCTTACAGCCAATCGCACAGCTTTATTTCCTGATTAACTCAGATTTTTGGTCGTAGTTTTGTGCATAAAAATAAAAAAATTAATAAATCATTCCCTAGGTCCGTTAGACAGATTAGTTTTTAAAAAGAAACATTGCATGTCCGTTTGACGAGGATCTTTTTAAAGAATTATCGACAGATTAATTAAATAGATTCATTAATTCCAAGGGGGAAATTACTTTAGGATGAGGATTAGGATGCGGTGATAACAACCTAATGAACCAACTGCCACAATCTGAACCCTTTCTATGAGACTGATAGCCGCTTATAACAGCCATTTATTGGGATGATAACATCCAAACTGCCATTTATTGGGATGATAACATCCAAACTGCCATTTATTGGGATGATAACATCCAAACTGCCATTTATTGGGATGATAACATCCAAACTGCCGTTTAGTATTTACTGTTTAAAGAGACGGAATCAACAACAGATTCTATAAATTAGAACATTTTTATTCTTCATCTTGAACTGTTGCCATGGTGATTTCACCTAAACAGATACATTGATCTACGACCATTCAGGAAATAATCCTGTAATATTACCGCGGTCACAGCAGACTATAGCAAGCCGGTTTGATATTTACTAGTTTTATGCAACATGTATTCCTGATATCTGAAAAAGTCCTTTTTCCTTTGTCTAAATGACCATTATAAACAAAATGACATTCTCCACATCTAGAATAAACATTCTGCATGTCTAGAAATGAATTTCAGATCTCCATCTTCCTATTGTTACTGGTCGGCATTTGCATTATTTTAACTATGAAAAAATATTTTCCAGATATCAAAAATACATTTTCAGTCAAGCTGATAAATGTCAGAACGGCCACTTAAAAGGTGTAAACATTTCTAGATATATAAAACTTAATTCTTACTAGTATATAATTTTAAGATGAAATTCAGTTTCTGCTACAAAAATGTAATTTAGAAAATATATTATTACAGTTTAGTCTAGAAGTGGGATTTTAATCAGGAAGAATCTTATTTTATTGATCTATAAATGGAACAACAGAGGAGAGATGTTTTATTAAATGTAAAACTGTCTGCCATAGATCACTTCGTATAAATCTACACATTAACTCCAGCTACAATCTGCTTTGCTGTTTCTCTGTCTGTAAAACACATTCTCCCTTTTGATTTTAATTAGATGTTTTTTTCATTTCTAAATGCTAATCTCTAGTTCCAGTGGGGTGAAATAGGCGCTTGCTGTTGCCTGTTGTCATGGTGACTCGGCGAATCTGTGCTCCACTGATAATGGCTTTTCATACTTATTGCACGTGTTCCAATCTGAGTGGACCTGATTGAACTAATTGATAGCAGCCGCTGTGAAACCGAAATCTGAGTTCCTGACTTTAGGCTAGATCAATTCAGAGTTGAGGATTTGAATCTGAATTTGTTAAACCTGCTTCATGAAACGGACCCCTGAAGTAGAACATGTCTGTGTAATTTCTCTTTGTTCTGCAGTGAGTAGTAAGACCAAACTGATAAGCTAACTAACATTATGTACCATAGAAATCTGGGCAAGAACATTATTCTAATTCAATTCAGTTTATTTAAATAGATCCAATTCACAATACATGTCAGCTTAAGACACTTTATAGAGATAATTCAACCAGATTCTACAGTCAGATCAAGGAAAATCAGTTGATTACATCAATTTGTTTATATAAGAGATGAGTCCATGGTGACGATATTTGTCTGCATTTTAATGTGACTCTTTAGTAATTTCTTTTACAGCGACTAAGCATGCTTGTAGCGACAGTGGAGAGAAAAAACTCCCTTTGAACAGGAAGAAACCTCCAGCAGAACCAGGCTCAGTGTGAGCGGCCATCTGCTGAGGCCCACTGGGGTTCAAGGAGACAGAAGCAGACATAGAAAAAGAAGCATAGATACAAAAGGCAACTGTCAACCAGCTCCACAGGCGGCCCCGTCCAGGAAACACACAGCCAGGCAGACGAGCTCCGAGCCAGCTCCCATGTCAGAGGATGAAGAGAGCACATCCAGTTAGTCACAGTCAGAGAAACAGGACTACACTGGAAAACAGGCCAAGCTCCAACATCTAGAAACAAAGGTGTTGATGGCAGCAGCACAGCTGATATTTCTCTCCAGGATGGAGTCACAGCCAAACAGGAACAGACCAGATGAAGCTACTATGAGAAAAAGCAGAGAGAGCAGAACGTTAGAGATTGAACTAACAGATTCTGCAGAGTGGGAGAATAGAGATAGAATGAAGCAGAATGATGAAAAAGGGGTCCCTATGTCCTCCAGCAGTCTAAGCCTTTAGGATAAATATAGATATATGCTTTGGATATATATTAATTTATCATCCAAGGAGAAAATCTGTCTAGTCTGAATTCTCCCCTGCCGGAACGATTCATTTACTCTGGTTCCATCTCCTTCACTACTTCCTTAAGCCGAGCGTACACAGTAGGAATTTTTGTCCTTTTCTGATTCTTCAGTCGTGCGAGAATTTTCAGGCCCTGTTTCATCCTCATGGTGCATCCTGTATGGTGTAGTGTACGGGTGATAATGAGGGAAGATCAGCCGCTAACGACCACCTCCCCATCAGGAGTCTGGAGAAAATCAAACATGTTTGAAATTCAGTCGGTCCTCCTGAGGTGTTTGTGGGTAAATCCTGCTGTTGAAGCAGAGCTACGAGCCGATTTACCAGAACCTCGAGCACTGAGCATGTGCAAACAAGGGAGTTCTTCCAGATTGATGAGTCCGACCAGCGCCAAGTCTGGGCGGTGAGTCTGATGTGTGAGCTGGTAGATCACATGAGAGCGTCGGGTCGCACAGTGTGAGAACAAACATCATGAGCTGTGAACTTTTAAACCCTGCAGTCTCATCGTACAGTTTGAGCTGTAGCTGCGTGCAACGATTGAAAATATCGCACAGTGTACGCCCGGCCTTAGCTAGAACACTAGATGGGTTTCAGAAGGAGGCTCCCTGCGTCTCAAGAACCCAAAAACAGGTTTAAAGCAGCAAATTATTGGCAAATGGTCATGGAGTGAGCACCCAGTCTTCAGCTGGGTAGACATTCACTGTCTGGAGCTAAAACTTTGATCTGTAAGCATCAACCAGGGAGGGGATCCCATAGATTTTGTAGAAATTGCCTCCTGAGATGTTAAAACTGGTTATTAAATATTTTTATTCCTGTTTCTTTCCAAATGTTCTGGGTTTCTTTTTAGCTCTGTGATTTTTAGCTTCATGTGAATAAAGGAAGTGAGAGGTGAGGGCCTGTTCTCAAATGCAGAAGTGAAACAGGGCTGAAGAGCTGCATCATACGTCTGCAGCGCTACGCCGCCATTTGCAACTGAGAATATCGCTCAAAATAAACCAAAAGGACGGAGCAGAGGAGAGGAGCTTCCTGGAGATATGCTGGCTGAAGGTTTTCTCAGGTTAATGTGCTACAGGGAGAAGAGAAGGTTTGCTACAGCTTCCCAAAGCAAAGGATGTCAGACGAGCTCAGGATGTGCCGACCAGCACAGCGGTTCCGTCTCTGAGGCCAAACCAAGGATCCATTCAGCTGAAGCAGGTAAATGAACTCAGTACTGCTGTTAGCTAATAGCACAGCTGGAACCAGAATCTGGTTATCTTAACTGTTAAACCGCCCTTATCCTGTCTAACTTCTTTTACTGTCTAATCGAAGCTCTTCCTCTTCCATCAGATACGACACATCTTAGCAGTTCTATGTTAACACTTCAAATTATAGTTGAGTTTCTTCCAATATTGCATTCAAGCTACATGTGTCACAAAACAAACTAGTGAATAAATAGTAAATAAGAGAGATTTAGGGAAACTGAATGCAACTCTGGAATTATTCAATGTCTTTTCTGCAATCAGAGCCAAACCAGGAAGAGCCAGACCGCAACCAACCCCAGAGACTGAGGGTGGAACGTCATCCTCATGGTCTCCTAATTCCTGGCTGTTCCCCTGCAGCCCCCCTGCCTCCCATCTGCATAGAAGACTGCAGCCTTTTGGAGCATTATCCAGACCTGCAGGTGGCCGACTCTGGCCGGATCTCACACATTCCTCCCAGAACCGTGGCAAACCAAGAGGATTCTGATGACCCTGAAATGTACCTGTCAACAGAGATCCAGCAGGAGTCCATCCCAGACCAGGGGTATCTGGTGATGGGAGCAGGTAAAAACATCAGCCTAGACCTCCCTGGTTCAGGCTTAGAGCCAATGTCCAACTCTGTGTTGAATGGTCTGCTGGAGAAACAGCTGGAAGAGGTTTACATGCAGCACCTGACTGATAACTTAGTGAGATGTAACTCCCACTTTGGACACAGCCTTCTGCATGGCTTGGTGCCCCCGCCCCAGCCTGGTAGCCAGTTAAATGGTTCAGACTCCCTGGAGGCCAGTCTAGCGGAGGGGTGTGGAGTGGAGAGTACGGACAGAATTAGTTACCTGAGCACCAACAATGTAGCTCCCTGCTCATCTACCTTCAGCTCACCTGTCTTAAGGATCTCAGAGGTGGAGAATCATCAGCTTTCAGGGAACATTCTGCCAAAGTGATGAAGTAAAGTTTTATTATTTTTTCATTGAGTCTTAAGGATTCTATCGGTTTTTTATAATGTTAATGTTGTTTTTGCTTAATGAAAAGATGCCTGCTGCTTCAGAGCAGCTTTTCCAGCACATCTGCTGCCTGATTGTAGAATTACATCCATCTTCACATGCCTGACTTTCAATAAACTGAATTTTACTAAATACTTGCAGCTTGTCGGATTATTTAATTTAAATGGATTAGCATTAAGGTGGGCTGCTCAGTGGGTAGCTCTGCTGCCTCGCAGCAAGAAGGGTCCGGGTTTGATTCCCGGCCTGGGGTCTTTCTGCATGGAGTCTGTATGTTCTCCCTGCAGCAGCTTCTTCCCCCCCCCCCGCCATCACACTAATGAATGTCTTGCAGAATGGTTTATTGTGTTTTATTTTATTATTAGATTTATTATATTTTATCATTATATATATATATATATATATATATATATATATATATATATATATATATATATATTAAAATGTTAGAACTGTAATTTTACAGTCCTTTTTACTATTTTTCAAGGCTGCACTTAAAAGATGAAATTTTCCAGTGAGCTTTTTCCAAACAAACAAAATGACAAAATCTGTCTAATCGTCTGTTTCTATCAAAGCTTCCTGATGATTATTGTAAGGCATAACGATCTGACTGCTTCAGTTAGAATCAGTGAATCCCTCACAGCTCAGTCAGTTATCATGCTGTAAAAGCCAGAGACGCTTTACTTATCCTCCACAAAGATGCGAAACGGAGATTTAAGGTTTCTGAGTAATTAGTGGATTAGACACAGCAGTCTAATCATGAAACGTCTTTCTAAAGAAGACTTACAGGTGAATCTGAGGTCATCTAAAAATTGATTTGGAGGACAAAGAAAAATAATGTTCCCCATGAGGCAGGATGAATTAAACTAGTTCAGATAACAATGAACACACAATATTATGTTTATCTTATTCTAACATAAATCCTCCTATTCGTTGACAAATTACCTGCTCAAATAAAGACACATTACCCTTAATTCAAGAAAAATGGACCTATATCTCAAATTTTGTATCCTAGAAAAATAAACTGAATAATTTATATGATTAGCTTTGGCCAGAGGTGGAAGGAGTCCTGAAAATGTGTATTCAGGTAAAAGTACCTGTTTTTGCAGTAGAAGTTCTATATGATGATATCATTTTAGTGTTAAAACAGAGTTTGCACAGCATCTCCTGAAAACTTCTTCCAGGGACGACCACGGCTTCTCAGACACCATCTTTTTCTCATCACCTCTGTCTTCCATCTCCATTTCTGGGTTGAGCTTCTTTGCTTCGCTCTTGTATGTCACCTCCAGAAACCTAGAGCTGCTGCTGGTGAGCAGCAGAGGTTTTTCCTTGGTGCAGGAGAGTTGATGGATAAAAAGATGTAGATGAAAGCAGGTGGCCTGGAGATGCAAATTATGGGCGTACTCACCAGTGATTCATTTTATTTCAAAGGCACATTTCTGGACACTTAAGGTCATCGAACAAAAGATAAAAGCACAATGAGAGAAATAAAGTACAACACAAACACAGTAGTAAATTGTTAAGTATGAATAAAATATACTCTTAAAAGACAACTACCCAGAAAATCTACTTTATTACAGTATTTTTAATCCATTACTTCCACCTCTGACTTTTGCAAATAAGTCAAATAAGCATTTATGAAACAGTTGTTGATTCTACCGTTAATATCCTCTAAACTAGTTTAACTACATGTCATCCTTGCTAAGGAGTCCCTGACTGCTTGCTATTTTGCACATTTTGTCATGTTTTCCCCCACAGACCTTATTATATTGGATTTGGTCCTTATGCAATGAAAGCAGCGGAAGGTAAAAAGGTTTCCTGATGATTTAAATCAAAAAGGAAACCTGACGATGTGATGCATTGTGATATATCCAGCAGCTCTGATGTAATAATTTGTGAAGCAATATTTGTTCTACTTTTGTAGTTGAAGAGGCTGAGATTTGACTCAGACTTTGCATGATGTCAAACTAATTTAATCTGTTGGTGTGAAAAGCGGACTGTACCATCGGATTTAGTTCTATCCAAAGTCTAAACCGCAAATATGGCTGTAGTCTCTAAACATACGGCTAGAGCCATAATGGCCATTCCATCATATTATTATGTTTAGTTTGGTGGTCCTGCAGGAAGGTGAATCTCCAGCCAAACCTCATCTTTTGCAGCCCATGGTTTGGAGTTTAGGCTGATAACATTTGACAAAGTTAAAACCCTTCTGATGATGATGGCCGCCGCTGGAGGAAAAGTGACGTAGGATGCATTAGCTCATCATCTCAGTTGTTTTAAGTCACTTCACTGGTTTTACCCACTGATGATGGTGGCAGACCATCCGCTGGCTTATGTGAGTATGCCCCAGGGCAGCAGTGGCTACAATGCAACATACCGCCATCAGTCTATGAATGACTGAATGTCCTGTAATAATAAAAAATTAAACTTTATTGATTTCAAATTGGATAAATTCATTCTCTGCATTTTGACCCATCCCCTTGAGGAGCAGTGGGCTGCCATTGTGTGGCACCCGGAGAGCAGTGTGGGGGTAAGGGCCTTGCTCAGGGACCCAGAGTGGCAGTCTGTGGGGATTGAACCGGGTTCTTGCAACCTTCTCAGAGCACAAGGACACTGCTCTAACCACTAGGCCAACAGTCCCCTGTAAAGCACTTTGAAGTCATCTTAAAAAGGTGGATAACTAATTTTTTTTTGTTGTCTGAACATTAATGTATTGTCAGGCACTCAGAACATTGGACCCAGAATTCAAGCAGACTATACAGGGATATATCAAAACAAGCGTTTATTAAAAATCAGCGCTCACGCTCAACAGCAGGGGGAGATAAACTGGATCCTGTGTAGAAATAGAAACTCAGGTTAGTGACTTTGAAAACTCAAACGGGCCTCGACAATATTTATCTAAGTGACTAACCTGCTTCTGAGCCCAGAGGATGGAGTAGAAACCAGACAGCTGCTTTCTCTCCACAGCCTGTGGCGGGAGCCGCCCCCAGAGTTCCAAGTGAGGAGCTGAGCGGGCTGATGAGAAGAAGCCAGGAAATATGGAGGAGCAGAAGTACCCGTGGGGGGAAATCCAAAACTGGAGCCGTTGCAGAAGCAGGTTTCCAGGCCAGAAGATCAGAGAGACAAAGAGGTAGCAGAGGACAATCCAAGCCGAAGGCAGGACACGGGTCCAAGGTCAGTAAGCCGGCAGAATCCAGGAATCAGTCCAGAACAGATCAGGCTAACAGAGCAAAGGAGGGTCAAAGCAAAACTCGGACATCCAACAGCAGAAACTGGTCAGGATCATAACATCGAAAAGTTACAGAATCGCTAGAGTTACTGTGACACACAGCTCGAGTAATCTGGCACGCATGGCAGGAAAACAGACCACATAAATAGCGTCTGGAAACAGGTGGATCGGATGGATGGTAATGAGTAACCTGGCACAGTAGACAGGTGAATGGAATGAGCAATTAAGCCAGCCATCAGCGCCAAGATCATATCCACAATTTTTCTCAGCTCCAAACCTGGAATTGCTAATTTCATTGACCGACCTTTAAATAAACACTAAAGCTGTTCCTAAAGGTTTAAACTTGCTGGAAAAAAATCTAATTAGGAACATTTCTTAGTTGAGACACTTTGTGAATAGAATACGACAAGTTAAATTTAAAATAAGAAATAAAACAAAAACTGCAGTCTCCTATTTTAATGGCATTATATCTAATTATCTTATTTTATGGGTAAAAATACTTATTGGCAGATCATCCTGTTTACCTGCTCGGCTTTGGCCGAGACAGGACAAAATGTTTTGGAGAATAAAAGTAGGACAGTAGATTCCCCTCCAGAGGACAGTGAGCGTATAGACGTGCTGTGTGTTGTTGGATGGATGTCACTGCCAGCTCAGGGATTCCTGTGCACATTAGAGGCTGCATGGGTTCAATTGTTTCGTGAATGTACATGAGCTGCTGGCCCTCCCTCTTTCTCTCTGACCTCTGTCCTACAATCAGCCCTCTGCATGGATACAGGATGGCTGTCCTGTGGCCTCTCTATCTGCTGATCTCTGGGCCTCTCTGGGCTTGCTTGGCCCTGACCATACCCGATGGGCACCCTGAGGCTCACCACGGTCCTCTCTTTAACACCAGCCCCGTCAGCCCATCTGTGGATCTGCCCAATGCTCTAAGGGTGTTCAGCTTGGACTACCACCACGTGCAAGCTCCCTTTGAGATTGTTCTGTGGATAATGCTGGCCTCACTGGCCAAACTGGGTAAGCCTAAGAGCAACTGAACTTATACTGTTCAACATTATGCTGCAGGTAGAATTATTTACAGGGCAAAATGACTGCCTTTCATTTCAGGTTATGAATTTTCAACACCATGAAGTGTTAGAGTCCAGTAAGATGGCTGAATGTGATGGAGAGAACATTCAAAAAATGCAATGCTGAAAAATATAATTGAAAATTTAATCAGAACATTTTGTCATTGATATATTAACTGTTAACAAATCAACCAAAGCAGATCATCAGGATGATTGATTTATAACCCTTAGAGACTTAAAGTGGATCAAAATCAGGCCAGGGGTGTAAATGTCAGAAAAAGCAAGATGTTTACGCCTCTAATATAGGCACAAAGCAAAACCTTTGGTCTTTTCTATCATGCTGAAATGTTTCAGATCCCCAAACATAAAAATTTGTATCAGACACTGAGAGGAAATGCACTTTTAAAAGAATGATTTCCTTTATTGAAAAGCAAGATGAAAAGTCTATCACTTTATAATCTTTAATGGCCAGTTTTCCTGTTGGAGGGGTGGGGTCTATGGAGTCTGACGCTCTGCTCCGCCCACTCTCAGCACCAACAGCATTAAAAAGAATGAACAGCTTGTTGACAGTCAGCTCATAACCTTAAAAAGATTTCAGTCTGGTATTTATTGCAAAGAAGAGAGCTTTATTTATTGCAATTGCTTCTGAGTCAGTCATTATAATTATTTATAAGTTAATTATATTATTTTATGCTTTTAAATCATATGAAAAAATGTCACTATATCTACTTTTTGAAATTTCTAAATGGTTCTGCTGTCTCAGCAAAACTAATTAGACTTACGATCTCAATAATGATTTTATTCTGTATACCATATTTACTGGAATACAAGACACTCCTGAATATTAGCCGCACAAGCTAAAATAAGGAGAAAATCTGGTTTGTTCCTAAATGAGCTGCACCTGACTAAAAGCTGCAGGTGTTTTAATGTTTAATTGCCATTTGTAAGAGAATATGCACAAAGAGGATTGTCAGTAAGATGATGGCTGTTTGGGAACACATCCCTTTTATTAACAGTTTGAAAAACAAGTTACAGCTACATATTTACAGAACTTTTTACGTATATGTACAACTACCGGTGATTACAACTACGAAAACATGTAGTGTGCTGTTAAAATGAGTAACAAATGTACTGTATAAAAATAACATACAGCTCAGCAGAACAAAAAAAAAAATTGGGCCTACCGTTTCGGCTAAGGTGCAGCATAGGTTTTAACAAGAAGCGAAGTCAGTCATTCATTGACATCGCCATAGTCTTCTTCCTTCCCACTAAAACCACCAAAATATGACGTTCAGAACACGACAAATCAGGCATCAACCCTGAATCTAAGACCACGAATACACGCTACATTCGACCACTGCTGCACTTTAAGAAACAGAAATGTTTTGAGAGCTGTACAAATCCAAAATTTGTTTTGCATACTCTGTGTATACAAAATGACAATAAAAGTCTAAGTCCCCTACATCAGACTAGCAACACTAACCCTAACCCTACATCACTGTTGCTCCAATATTAGACACTTCTCCACACTGTCAGAATCCACTGGCAGACTTGGGCAAAACTTGCTTTTTGCATGCAACCACTTTTGGTGAATTGTTTATTGCCACCCGGCTCCACGTCTCCTACTGAACATTTAGTGCTACTAGGCATGATTCAGACTGATGTCAAGTTGCTTCTTTTTCACGGATACTGTGTGTCTGATCACACGTCCTTCTGTCAGGAAAAGTAGTGCCGCGCAACAGAATAAACCAAAATAAATCCTCTTACGATATAACAAAAATCATTTAAAAAATCCATAGAAAAGCTGCATCTCTATAGTTCTGCTGCTATAGGCTTAGACTGCTGGAGGACATAGGGACCCCTTTTTCATCATTCTGCTTCATTCTATCTCTATTCTCCCACTCTGCAGAATCTGTTAGTTCAATCTCTAACGTTCTGCTCTCTCTGCTTTTTCTCATAGTAGCTTCATCTGGTCTGTTCCTGTTTGGCTGTGACTCCATCCTGGAGAGAAATATCAGCTGTGCTGCTGCCATCAACACCTTTGTTTCTAGATGTTGGAGCTTGGCCTGTTTTCCAGTGTAGTCCTGTTTCTCTGACTGTGACTAACTGGATGTGCTCTCTTCATCCTCTGACATGGGAGCTGGCTCGGAGCTCGTCTGCCTGGCTGTGTGTTTCCTGGACGGGGCCGCCTGTGGAGCTGGTTGACAGTTGCCTTTTGTATCTATGCTTCTTTTTCTATGTCTGCTTCTGTCTCCTTGAACCCCAGTGGGCCTCAGCAGATGGCCGCTCACACTGAGCCTGGTTCTGCTGGAGGTTTCTTCCTGTTCAAAGGGAGTTTTTCCTCTCCACTGTCGCTACAAGCATGCTTAGTGTGAGGGATTGCTGAAGAGTCAATGAGTCGATGCAATCAGCTGGTTTTCCTTGGATAGAAAACTTTGAATCAATCTGACTGGATGATCTGGTGAACTGGAAAGTGCCTTGAGCTAAGATGTGTAATTAATTGGTGCTATAGAAATAATTGGGACTGAATTCAACCAAATTAACTAAACTCAAAAATAAACAAACATGAACGACTAACACGAATACAACGAATAATGATGAATAATGATGAACCGTATATAAAGCAGACCGAACAGGTGGATGAGATGAAGGATAATTAGAGCACTGGGAGGGAACGGCAGGTGAATGAAGTCAGTAAATAGATCAGTTACTGTGGCTGTGATCACAATATAAAGTGGCTAAAACTGCTAAATAAGTGAAATTGAAATAGCAGAATGTGCTCTTTGTAAATGAAATAACTGAATCCGTAGTTTTATTTATACAGCTCGAAGAACACGTGATTGGTGTTGTGTCATTTAATAATACAAAAAAAAAGTTATAGTTACTTTGGTAAATAGGTTTTCCAATATCTTGGTGGCAAAAAAAGCCCCTGTCTTTAGTTCTTCTTGTTAAATAATTTTATTTGTATTTTAGGAATAATCTAAAGAATATAAAAGCTTTGATCTGCAGATTTCCCCATCTGTGATCTCTAACTTCTCAGGTTTCCACTGGTCCTTCTCAGGTTTCCACTGGTCAGGTCGGGTCCCAGCTGTTGTCCCTGAAAGTTGTGTCCTCATCATGGTGGGACTCCTTGTGGGAGGGGTAATCTATGGAGTCCGACACTCTGCGCCCCCCACTCTGAGTGCCGACGCGTTCTTCCTCTTCCTGCTGCCTCCCATCGTTTTAGATGCTGGCTACTTCCTTCCAGGGAGGCTCTTCTTTGAAAACCTTGGTACCATCCTGTGGTACGTATCTGGGCTGTAAAGTGCTCTTTTAAAACACATCCTTGTGTTTTCAGATTTAGATGTAACTCAAATTGTGTTTCCTAACTATCTAAAGCCACAGTCAGGACAGAAGCAGGTCCCTGTGCTTTTCCTCCTGCAGGTATGCAGTGCTGGGCACCTTATGGAACGTGCTGGGCATTGGC
Organism: Cyprinodon variegatus; assembly: GCF_000732505.1. Lineage (NCBI taxonomy): Eukaryota > Metazoa > Chordata > Actinopteri > Cyprinodontiformes > Cyprinodontidae > Cyprinodon > Cyprinodon variegatus. The sequence continues at coordinate 427,785 of NW_015151049.1, forward strand.
CTGTGTCTCTATGGGGTTTGCCTGCTGGCTCCCAGTTCTCTGGGGGACATCTCTCTGCTCCATTGCCTGCTGTTTGGCTCTTTGATAGCTGCAGTGGATCCGGTGGCTGTGCTCTCTGTCTTCCAAGAGATGCATGTGAATGAACAGCTGCACATCTTAGTGTTTGGAGAGTCGCTGCTCAATGATGCCGTCACCGTGGTCAGCGCACAAGCTTCTCTCAGTCTGTCCAGATATTGTTCTTATAGTTGTTTGAAGAACACAATAAGGTTTATGTCTCCATCTCTTAGGTCCTCTATAAGCTGTTTGAGTCTTTTCTGAGGCTGCCGTCAGTGACGGGGTTGGATGTGTTGGTGGGAGGATGCAGAGTGGTGGTGGTCGGTCTGGGAGGCCTCTTTGTGGGACTGTTCTTTGGTTTGTTGGCAGCTCTCACCTCACGGTTCACCTTCAGAGCCCAGGTCATTGCTCCCCTCTTCGTCTTCCTCTACTCCTATCTGTCCTACCTGACCTCAGAGATGCTTCACTTCTCAGGAATCATGGCGTGAGTGCTGGCATCTGTCACTTTGACCCTTCAGAAAGTCTGTGAAAAGTCTGAACAGTTCCTCCCCCAAACCCCGCAGCATTGTGACCTGTGCTGTGACCATGAAACAGTACGTGGAAGCAAACGTGTCAGAGCGCAGCAACACCAGCATCCAGTATTTCCTGAAGATGTGGAGTAGTGTGAGTGAGACCTTGATCTTTATCTTCCTCGGGGTGTCCACCATACAAGACATACACATGTGGAGCTGGCCCTTCGTGTGCTCTACCCTGCTGCTCTGCCTCGTCATGCGGGCCACAGGTATTTATGTCAGAAACGACTTGAGTGTTTAAACAAGTTCTCCTTCTGAAAACATCCTCCTGATGTGTAGGTGTCCTATTTCTCACCGCTGTGGTGAACAAGCTGCGGAGGAACGCCGTGACCTTCCGAGACCAGTTCATCATCGCCTATGGGGGGCTGAGAGGAGCAATCTGCTTCTCCCTGGTCTTTCTCATCGATGATTTCCCAAAGAAAAGACTCTTCATCACAACCACCATCGTGGTGATTCTGTTTACAGTCTTTGTGCAGGTGGGATAGAGATCAGTGATCATATTCACTGATTTTAGATCTGTGATGTTTAGATCAGTGATTTTAGATCTGTGATGTTAGATCAGTGATGTTTAGATCAGTGATGTTAGATCTGTGATGTTTAGATCTGACTAACACAGCTTGGTTTTCAGGGGATGACCATCAAGCCTCTGGTGGAGCTCCTGGATGTGAAGAGAAAGAAAAGAGCGCTCCCTACAGTCAGTGAGGAGATCCACAGCAGGGTGAACCTTCCCTGCTTCCACTTCCTTCATCGCTTGGTTAAATTAGTGAAATACTTATTTATTAGTATTACTTCTGCCTTGGATATAACCTTGATATAACAGATCCTATTTTCCTCTAGTAGAGGCTCTAGTAATCTACAGTGATGTCACATGTTGACCCACAGCAGCTGCTTGACTTTTATCAGCTTATAGATGTGAAGCTAGATGTGGAAAAAAACAGTTTTAAAAATATTAGGACAAATTAAACAGATTTTAATTTCTATCAGTTTTTTATTAGTTACTTACTTTTAAAAGTTTAGCATCTGTGTTGTGATTTTATGTTCAATGCCCATCCAGGTTGGATGCCAGATTAATGTTGTGGATTTATATTCTATTCTATTTCCAGCCAGCTGGGAATTTATATTTCTGATACTTTAAAATGTTTATTGCCCTCCCCTGTAGGGGGGGGGGGGGTAAATATCTTATTTAATCAGATATTATTTTGGCTGTTATATTATTGTTTATGACACACAGTCCTACTAACTGTGTGTTAGAACAATAGATGAAAGAGTGATTCGAGCTCTAATCATGGTCAAACAGTTATTTCTGCACATACATGGAATAAATTCAGTTTAACACTCTTAACTAAGACTAGTAAAACTCAACTAAACTAAACTAAACTCTATGTACAAAGAGGAAGGGAAAACCAAGGAAGAACTCGGGATCTGATCAAATTAGCTTTTCACTCATTTAAAGCCCGGTTCACACTGAACGACTAATCGCATGGTTTAGTCGTACAGTGTGAGTTCATGTCATGGTCTTGGTTCTGTTGTGCTTTACTTTGCTCCTTGTTTTCTTTTCTGTCCTCCCATGCTGTTGTCCACCTACCTCGTCTCTCCCCGGCTCCTCGTGTTTGGTTTACCCAGATGTCTCCATAGTTCTGGTTTGCTTTTCATTATTAGTTGGATTTTTGCATTCCTGCCTTTGTTTACAGTTTTTTCCCCATTAAACTCCTAGAAATCTCCTCACCTTCTCTGCCTCTGCATCTGGGTCCTCTAAACCACAACCAAACCCTGACAGTTCACAGCTCAGGATATATGTTCGGCCCGATGCTCTGATGCGATCTACCTGACCACACTGTGCGACCAAAAACCACGTCGGACTCAGCTCGGCAGTGAGATGGAGCTGCTCTGATGCGTCTATCCTGAAACCAAACAAATAGTTTTGTGTGTAAATTTTGTGCTGAAAGCCCTAAAAAGAAAAGGCGACAATGTATTTGGAAAAAAGACATGTCTGAGCAAACGTGGCTACTATGGTCTGTCATTTTTACAGACAGAACTCCATTTCACTCATTGCCCCCCCGCCATGCTGCTGGGTTTATATCTAAGAGGAAGAGGACTTTTTTGACTTTTTAACAACACTTTATTTACACAATTCAACACTTATAAACAATTATTGATGTAAAACACATCAAAACAAGGTAAAATGTACGAACAAGTAAGAGGAAGAAGAAGAATCCTTTTTTGCTCACGACCACCTTATGATGGCCGACTGAATTTCAAACATGTTAGATTTTCTCCCGACCTTCCTATTCCTGATGGGGGGGTGGTCGTTAGAGGCTGATTGCCCCTTGTTACCCCCTGTACAGCTACACGCCGCACCATCAGGCTGAACGTCAGCGGGATCAAAAAATTCTTGCATGACTAAAAAATTGTCCCGAAAAGGTGAAGTATTCGTACAGTTCATGCCCAGCTTTACCTGCAGATCGCTCCGCCTCGGACATTGGAGCGGTTGGCTGGTTCTATGATTGATGCTCTTCTTTCTTTGCCTTTAACAGAAGACAGATTCTTCCTTTTATTTTTAGGATCTCGCCACTAAAACTTGTTACCAGAGTTTATCTCCAATGTTTACGACTTGGCTTTAAACTAAAAAATTTAAAACTTCTCCCCCAAAGTATGGCAACAATTTCACTAAGTATTGTTGCCATTGACTTCATTTAACTTACTTTTCTTGACATAATTAGAGAAGATGTGATGATGTTCTGTTCAGGTGTGACGCCTTTGTAGGAGTGAGATATTACTGCCATGTTTTGTTGAATAGACCAGGCCTGCCTTCTGTCTTTAATCTTAATCTTTCTCCTAGAGGATCAACAATCTTCACAAACTAAATGATTTTAATGATTTGATTGACTTATTGTCATGCTTAGCTTTTAACCCACAGCCACTGGAGAAGCTGCTGCCACTCTTGATTTAACGTAGAAAATACTCCTAGATCCGTTGATTGTGTTGTGTCTATTTAGTCCTCTAAATTTAAAGTTTAAACATCTGATAGCCTTTTAAATTAGACCGTTCTCCTGTTCAAAGGGACTAATTCCTGCCAGCTTTCTCAAAAAATGCTTGAAGTAGAAAGATTCCTGCAAAGTAGCAAACTGGACTTTAATGGACATATTATTGTTTCCAGATGAGATTAGAAAATAAGTTTCAGTGCATCACACCATAAACTAGGATTAAACTTGAAGATATGTACCTAAAATTGTATAAGTGTAGTTGGATTGATTAATTCCTGTGTATTAATAAACTAAAAGGAGGAGGAAAGGTGAAAGTGTTCAGCAGATTTTATTGACTAAATATGAGTGAATGAAAAATGACATAATTATTGAAATTGTTATTCTGCACCTTTCAGCTGTTGGACCACCTGCTGTCAGGAATAGAAGATGTGGTTGGCTACTGGGGGCAGCACTACTGGAAAGACAGGTTAGTCTGTCTGATGATGTTTCAGTCTTTCCCTAATCCTATGACACAAACCGCCACTAGGTGGCAGCAGATAATCTAGAGCATCATAGTAACTTTTTCCTGTGTGTGTTTGAGGTTTGAACAGTTTAACAAGAAGTATCTTCGACGTTTCCTAATTGGGGAGCATCACAGGGCCCATTCCAGCATCCTCAGAGTCTACCAGGAGGTGGAGAGGCGGGAGCAGCGGGGGGGCGATGAGGCCCCTCCAGTGTAAGGAGGCATTTATAAAAGCAGCTCAGAAAACTCACCCAAACATGTGAAGCTGGACTCTGGATTCTGGCAGGGAGGTCATGATTTTGGTCGTTTGTCGTTTTTAAAACCACTTATTACTTCAGTGAATTTAAAATATAGAAGAAGAAATGATAACTTATTTCTAATTTTCTCTAAAACACATGAAGTAAAAAATATTCAGAAGGTTTTGAAGAGATATAAACCGCAAACTGCTCTACAGAAACAACAATGAAAAAATGGGCGTCTAAAATAAGAAAAATCAATAAATCCCAGTGAAAAGCATCTAGAACCAAAAGAATTGATTCGTCCAAACACCAATATGTGTTGGCTATTGGCAGCGAAACAGGTCATCAGCATGATGCTACCACTACCTTGCTTCATATATAGTGGAATTTACACTTGAATCTGTGAGCGAAATGGTTGGAGTTGGTAAGCATAACTATTTTCATTTAACTAAAATCTAAACTTAGATGTACAGCTTAAAAAAAAAAGTTTATCAGCTTAGAACTTTTGATGGGAACTGGTTTCGTCAACATTTGATGAGTTCTGGAAATGTATTGAGGTTTACAGTTTGCCTCTGAGAGTTATGTCATAACTGAAGCCCTTTTGTATGAACCTCTCAGAGTAGACCCTCGTCCCAGCAGCCGCCCCCTCCTGCCTGAGGAAATCGACAGCATCAGACGCATCCTCTCCAGAAACCTTCACAACTTCAACAACAAGGTAGAAGACACACCTTCCTCTGAGTTTGCTTTTTGCATTCTGAATAAATGTGACGTCTTCATGCAGCAGACTGCTGCCTACAGCAGACACACCCTTCACCAGGAAGTCACAGCAGACAAAATGAGGAAGCCTCTGCACAGACATCGGAGTCTTCCGGAAAGACGCGTTGATAATACCATCACACTCTGCCCACAGGTACTCAGGAGAACACAGTTAGAAATCAGTGAGGCTTTTTTCATGTCTTTAAATGCCTTTAAACATGTTTAAAATAATCCATTAATGGAAACTCACCTTAAAGGGACTGAAGCTTTTAAAGAACATATTTGTTTTAACTTCATTGTGCTGTTCCTTCATAAAATAATATAGCAGCAGCCCCTCCCTGTCCTGAAAACAAGTCATAATGAAGGTCTGCATAGTTCTGATTAGAAACCAACTTTTGGAGTTGGCTTTTGAGTTAAAGGTTCAATGTTCTTTTATTTAGTTTAAACCATGAAAATAGCTGCTAAAGAGATGCTATCAAAGAAAATAATAAAAAAAAAAAAACTAAAGGTTAGCCCCTTGGAGAGGCTTAAAAGTCAAAGGTTTGAGTTGTAAGTTTAAACTGTTTTGGGAGTAATCAGTAAGTCAGACTGGAAGATTGTTGCTACTCCGTCTCCTCACCCAGAACTTCTGCATATGTGAAAATTTAAATAGCTTGAAGGAGTTGCCTCATTTATGCTCACATAATCCTCTTGCTGCAGCCAGGTTTCTGTAAGGCAACACAAGTCAATGTGATTATCACAAATCAAGTCATTAACTAGCAGACTTTTAGAGGAAAGCGATCTTATGTTAAACAGACCACATTTAATCGTTTTAACTTTTTCCCCAATTTGAGTTATTTTGATTTTAATTAGATTATCATGATTTACTCCTTTGGGAATATTTGCTAATTTATTAGATTTTGGTCGTGGGCAAGACACTGTCTGGATGGAGTAAAGAGTGGGTAACAGTAGAGAAGCTGCAGAGAGGTCTGTTAAACTATGACTCTACTTCCTGGTCTGCACCCTGGGGGGTCAGGGTTTTAGAGGACTAATAAATGTGACCAGATTCCTAGAAAATGAAGCAAACACTCATAGGGGGTCCGCGGAGGTACTGCATGGGGGTCGCGAAAGTTTTGGTTGATTACTTTTTTTTATATTCCCTCCTGCAGTTTTTTGCAGTAATTAAAATTTCTTTAAATACACATTAACATGAATTCAATACACTGTAGTAAACAGATAAATGAAAGCAGAAGATGTCTTTCAGTCATCAGTGCTCACATTCAGCGACACACAGGATCTCTTTCAAACCTGGGCACCGTTTCATTCACAACACCTGACCCATCAACCAGGAATCAGAATCAGAAATACTTTAATAATCCCAGGGAGAAATAACTTTCGTTACATGACTCCATCTGTAATAGAGTGACTGTAGGACCAGTTTAATATAACACAATTTCATACAATAAATATAATTGGGGGTCCCCGCTCCATCTTGCAATCAGTTTGGGGGTCCTTGGCCTGGAAAACGTTGAAGACCCCTGGTCTATGCCATGCTACAATGTGGGATTCAGAAAAAGATGTTGAAATGTCTGAAAGGTCGGACACAGGCGAGAGCGTATCGGGAGACGGAGACCAACCAGACCTCCCTCATCCTTGGCCCTATCTCACAGGATTTATAGAAATAGTCGAAAATTGAGCTTTCAATTCATATAGCGGCATCTGGCTTTTTTTTTTAAAGGTTACTTTATACTTTGAGTAGTTTTTGGAGCACATATGTTTTCACTTTTACGTGAGTAAAGAGGTCAAGTTTATACTTCAACTTTTACCAGAGTGTTTTTAAACTTCAGGATCTATACTTCTACTTAAGTAACAAATGTGTGAACTTTTGACACCACTGGCCAGAAGTGGTGCGATTATATCTCAGCAACTTTGGTTAATATCATGAAATGGATGACAACCATCCAGGAAGAGGCTGCAGATCAACAAAGAGTCTTTCTTTCAGGATAGGCCCAGTAAATCCTTAGAACCTAGAACCTTTTAAGACACAGTTTAATCAAAAAGAAGTTTTAGGAGAATTATCATTTTGTTTACTTTTTCTGTATTTTCAATGTCAGCAGGAGGATGGAGAGTTTGCCAAGTCTTATAAAGGGAGAGCGCGACTCAGCAGGTCTCACACAGGTATCTGACACTGATGGTATAACTACAGCTTAAGCTTTAAGATGCTGAGCTTCTCATATTCCCATCTGAAAGGTTAGAGGAGCCCAAAGAGATTTAAAAGACTGATCTCTACAGTCACTAGTTTGTCAGCTCCGAGCTGCCGTAGAACAAAGATGGCTGCCTCCATCAATGTGTGACCTCATCATGTGACCCAGTGTGAACCCAGTTCTGCTGTATTTTCTGCCCTTGCTGCAGTGTGCTCAGCAGGCCCAAGATGGTCCAAGCTTCCTGCCCCATCAGTCCAAGCAGCTCAGCCAGTAGATCCAGAAGCTGCTGCGGTTTGTCCACAGGACGCCCCCCCGACAGAGAGAGCCACAAAGAAACAACTCAGCTTTATACTGGAGGAGGAGAAACTGGTCTAAAGGCAGCGAGAAAGAGAAGAAAAGTTAAAGTCCTAGTCCCGTTGTTATGGAAACCATTCACATGAGGCTTGAATGAATGAAATGCTTCTACCTTCTTGTGTGGTGACTTCAAATAATAAAGCTGTTTTAAACCTGCATGTTTGAAGTGCAAAGTTTCAGGAAATCAACCTGTTTTATGAATGACCAACACACTCAGTGGTAATCTGATGATGACAAACTTTACCAGGTCCCAAAATAACTTTCTGTTCCCCCATTTAAGCTTCCAGTTCCCAGCATGCCAGGGAGTGGCTGGGACAGCCGGAGAGCAGAGGACCAGGGGAGAGCAGAGAGTTTAGGAGGACATCAGTGTGAACCTGAAGACTTCAGACATCCAGACGAGAGGACTGACAAAGAAGGTTTAAGAATATGAGAATAGGAGCTGCAGCTTTAGCGGGGGGGATTTTAGGGGTAGTAGGAACTCTGTGTTTCCTTGTGGCCTTTGGTACAGACTATTGGCTGGTAGCCATTGAAAACTGTGGACAATTTCTGCAGCCAGGAATCCCAACGCAGGACAAAGACGCTAACCGGACCGAGGTAGGGCGCTGCTAAACCTCGACCTCCTTCAGACAAAACAGATGTACCATAATTTAAGTTGATGTGACAGCCACTAAAAGACGACTATGGAACTGGTTCAGGGGTTTTGTAAACAGTGGCATGCAAGATATGTCTCTAGGATACTTAAATACACACTAAAGCTATGCAGGCCTAAATATGTAGAGCTGATATAGGAGCCGCAGAGCAGATGCTGAGGAAAAATAATTAACTCAATATTTTATAAGAAATGTAATAGAAAAACATAAAGCAGTACATAAATGTAAGGTTACAAATATAAATGTTTCTCTCAGAAATGCAGGAAAATAAGACTTCACAGCCCAACCAGAGGCTGGAACCCCACCACAAACCATGTGGTGGAGGCAGCATTACGTCGCTCCCTAAGCGACAGGAACGCCAGGAAAACCTTAGTGGAATAAGGAGGGATGGCCTAGTCAAAGTCCAAAATCCTTAAAAAGCATGGAAACAGCTCTTCACATCCTGTCAGACTGAGCTAGACCTGCTTTTGCAAAGAGGAATCTGCAGAAAAAACTCCTCATCATCAAAGTTTGTGGTTAGAATTTCAGTGCAAACAGACCTTCATGGTAATTTTAGAAAGGAAGATGCTCATTCTTATGAATGGTGGGTTTAATGTCGTTGCATTTAAGTGACAGGCTGTTTAATGATTTGTTTTAGTTGGAGCAACCAAATAACTATTAATTCTGTTTCTTTGGAATGCAATTATAAAATCAAACATGACTCATACTATGGTCAGCCAATGCACAGCCTGGGAGGGATCCCACAGCCTCAAATCAACGGATCTGCTTGTTGAGAATCATTAAAGTAGTCCTTTCATCTATCCCGCTTTTATTTCATATGGCATATGTGGAAAAAGGAGAGATGGATCTATTTATGAAAGCGAATCCCCCTGTGAACTCATCACTGCCACAAAGTCTTTCATTTTCAATAAAAGAAGATGATTAAAGCTGTTATGTTACACAGCGCCATCAATCATATTCCTGACAAGCAAGAGGAGAGTTTCATTCATGCGTGTTCATGAGTTCCCTCCAGGAAACCTCTCAGACCAGCAGGCCACGTTTGATGGCGCTCCGCCACTGAAGCAAAGAATGACACAGAGCTGCTTTCTGACACAAGAAAAACATTTAAAACATTAAAGTTTCTGATGTCTCTTCCTCTATTTCACATCCAGATAAATTAAGCAGCGTCTGTTTCTGCTTCTCAGCTCATTTTGCACCATGAGGGATTTTTCTGGCGATGTATGTTTGAAGTGGAACCTTCGTCCAAAGCCTCGTTGTTCTGTAGGTTGAAAAATAGGAATTTATTAAGGATATTCTACATTTTCTGATGTTATTTTTGTCATCATGATGACAGGATGAGATTTATAACTCCTTATGTTGCCTGTTTAAACTGCAGCAAACCAGCCTGAGTATAAGGTGTGCATCCATGGTTACCTCTTCCCGCTGCCAGTGGCCATTGGGGACGTTCCTAACCACATCTATGACGCTACAGCAGGTAAATGCTTTCAGTGGTCCTACGGTCAGCCATGAATGCAAGTTTACACATTTTCTCTCTGATGAATGATGCCGTAAAATCGAGAAGCTGAACTGTTGAGGGCGTTCTTTTTTCAACTTTGCTTGATTTGTTCGTTTGCAGGTTTTACAACCGCTAACAAATTTTATTAACAGCGACAGATATATTAAGAAAAATGTGAAATTCTGATTTCCTCCTCTACCACAGAAAAATTTGTTAAAAGTTACTTAAACAGACAAAAAGTTTAGACACAGATAAGATGTGCTCACTATTTAAAATGAATCTTAGGACAGAGCTGTTAGATCCTTTTCTGCCACTAGCAGCCTTTATCTGATAGTGAACAGACTGAATATGGGGTTAAGATAGGAGGAAGACATGTGGCAGAGGTCAACAAGCTGGGACTCAAACCCTTCACCTTTAGGACTATGGCCGTGTCATACTCTTCACCTGTGCGCCATCGCTGTGCCTCCTTAAAACCTCCTCAGCACAAGCTGAACCTTTTATTCAAGCTCCACCCTTGTGCCGATTGCTCTGAATCCTGCTCCCACTCCAAAAATCATTCTGCCAACTCAAATTTAAGCAGTAAAGGAGCCCGCTACTAGTGACAGGACTACTAGTGACAAGAGCCCGCTACTAGTGACAGGAGCCTACTACTAGTGACAGGAGTCCGCTACTAGTGACAGGAAGCCGCTGCTAGTGACAGGAGCCCGCTACTAGTGACAGGACTACTAGTGACAGGAGCCCGCTACTAGTGACAGGAGCCTACTACTAGTGACAGGAGTCCGCTACTAG
>NW_015151049.1:440077-449180 GCF_000732505.1 Cyprinodon variegatus
CTTTACACACATATAAACATCTCTAGAGAAATGCATTTAGGTCTGGCAGCTTTCAGTAATAAGCTGCTGCTTGGCTAACCAGGTATTGGTAACCCTGTTTTTTAGCCTACTTCATGTTGTCAGATAAGTTCACTTTAAATCTATAAAGTCTATTTCAAGTCTGATTATGCAGAGCAGAAAGCAGGCAGCTCAGGTAAGGGTTACTTGTACCCCGCCTCAGACTGAGCAGAATATTTAAACTCTGTCAGAAGCTCAGAATGTTGGACCCAGAATTTAAGTAGAAAGATCAAATTGAGAAGAAAGTGTTTATTAAATAAAACGTGTGGCTGCTCATCAGCTGGGTGGCTCACTGCATTCTCTGTAGGAGCGGAGACTCAGGTCAGTGACTTCACTCATGGAACTCATGGACAGGTTGGTATGGAAAGCTGTTTTCCTTTAATAATCGTTTTAAATGTAGATTTATTGGGGATAACTTGGTCTGATCCTCAAGTTTATGCATTCTAAAACAATGAAAAGTAAAAGCTAAGTAAAGCAAAGAGGGGTCAGAGGTGGTTCTAGTTAAAAGTAGTGTAAATCTGTGTCTCCTGCGATGGACTGGCGACCTGTCCATCCAGGGTGGACCCCGCCTCTCGCCTGTGGATAGCTGGAGATAGACACCAGTACCTCTCACCTCCCCGCTTGGGATAAAGCATGATGGAAAATGGATGGATGGATAAATATGTGTCTGTTTCCTTGTTTTAGTGTTTCGTGGATTCTGGACCCTTCTGATCATAGCTGCACTGGTCTCAGCTCTGACTGGAGGCTCGCTGCTGATCTGTGGTGTTCCCTTCTTCAGCCAGAAACTTTACAAAGTGGGCGGGGCCTTTCTTATTGCTGCTGGTAAAACAGACACAGCTGTGCTGCATGTGCATGTGTCAAGTTCTTTCAGTGGACTTCATGTCTGCAGAGAGACACACATTTGGTCCAGAGGTGAAGAATGTTGAGACAACCATTCTGCTACTTTCCCTGCAGTCAGCTGCTTATTTGGGACACGTGATAAAACACATGCCAAACACAAAGAACAGCAGATGTCTGCCTGCCTTATTCATTTCCATAACAACAACAGGCCTAAACTTTGCTGCCAGGGCACCGGTGGAGATGAGCAGAAGCTGCATTCATTCGTAATCCCTAACAGCAATGACTGTCTCTATTTCTGTGTGTCTCCCTCTCCTCATGTTTTCTGCAGCCGGCTTGTTCCTGGTTCTGCTTCTGCTCTTCGTGCTGTGGATGGAGGTGGTGGATGTGAAGCGCTACATTCTGCAGGAGAAGGGAGAAAATTGTCCAAATGCTGAGGTTTCCTTATTCTATGGACTTTCTTTCATGGTGGCAGCCACTGGTATTCCACTGGAGGCGGTATCTGGGCTGCTCTTCCTGATGTGCGGCCGTGCGCTGGAGGCCAGGAGATGAGCCATGTGACACGCTAAAATAAGGGACTGCTTTCTTATTGTTTGGCACAGATATTCAGCAATGCATTTATGGGACATGCAGTGCACTGCAAAACTATTCAAGCTTATTTACTTTTTCTTCACGTTTTTTCCTATTATCTTATATTTCATATCTTTAATCTCAGATCCAGAGTTTGAGTTGATGGAAATACTTATTGCTGCAGATCCAGTTGCAAATGTTTTGGAATATGTAATTTTTTTCTGATTACTTTCTGCAAAATAAAGTAACTAAAAGTAGAGAAGTATAAGAGAAATATTACTTGGATTTTATATTTACAAATGTTTTACCAATAAAAATGCTTTTAAAAATTGGCATGCAGTTGAATTGATACCTTTTTACTATGATATTCTAAAATAAAATCTGACATAGATTATATTTCAAAGTCACCTCATTTCGTCGTCAGCTTTTCACCCTCAAACCGACAGACAAGGCCACCCAGGAGGTCTAGACTAAGACTGGTACTCTGTGTGAGGCTGATCCCACTAAGTGGGCCAGTCAACTGCCCTGGGTGGAACGTACCATTAATGCTGCCCCCTCTAGCACCATTGGGCTCTCTCCATTTTTTGTTGTGTTTTGCACTGAATCCAGGGGGCAGAATATCACCCTGTAGTTGCTACAGGGTTGAGTTATTTATAAAGGACTTTATAAATAAAGTGGAGTTGAGTTTAGCCTCAATTAGCTGCTTTTGTCTCATTGATTAACTTGTTTCCTAGAAATGTTACGCATTATATCTAAGTAGTTGTTCTTGTTTAGGTTTTCTGATATAAAGGTTTTGGTTTGTTTTCTCTGTCCTTAACACCCTAATTTAATGTGTTCTGTAATCTTGTAAAGTCTATGACAAATATTTCATTGTAAGTTTTTATTTATTTACAGAAAGAAAACAGGTAATGAAACCAAACTGAGAAGAAATGGTAAAAGATGGTTTTAGTTAGAATCCCAGAGCATTTCAGCTGCAGTAAGACTAACTAAGTTTGTTGTGAGAAAGCAGGATGACAGACAGAAAACAAAGAAAGAAACCCCCCCACAGCATCCACTTGCTTTGCTAAAACTGGTAGCTATTATGGACCGTCACGTATGGCATCTGTCTGCACTGCACAGGTAGGAGACACTGGGAATGTGAGCCAAGGAAAAACCTTCATTCGCTTTTTATTTTTTTAAAGTTTGACGTCTTTTTTAATGTAGAGTTAAAAAAAAAAAGAGAAAAAAGTAATTTGAAGAGATTAGATCTGCTGTTGTTTTTAGGAATATATTTTGGAAGAGGAGGGTGTCATCCCTGATATAACGTGGATTTGTACATTCTCAATATTTCCACTGATATAAACTCAACATGTTAGGGTTTTGCTTAAGGGTTGCATTTGGGGTTACTACTAAGCGTTACTGTTTTAACTCTTTGGATGCAGTTCCAACCAAACTGATATATGCTGAAAAATCAGGACATTGGAGGACGGTTGGTCCCTGATTCAGAAAGAAGGGAAGTCACATAATGAGCAACCATCCATGTCCAACAAACACAAGGAAACAATAAAGATCTTCCTCCCAGTGACTTTTATTTATATTTAAAGTCAAACTGGAGCTAGAGAAAACTGAGAGTGGCAAGGCAAACCAGACCAAGGAAAACCAGTAAGAAGCTGATTAAGTGAAGCAATCAGGCTAAGCTAACATTGCCTAATGCTAGCATGCTATAATGTTATATCTACAGTAATCCCAGCTTACAAATGCAAAGGAAGACGTTATTTATTAGCATATTCATGCTACGTAATATGCATAAATATTAATATCAATAGCAATATCAGAATATACTTTATTGCCAAGTAATGTTTTACACCTACAAGCTATTTGCTTTGGGGATAAAGTGATTGAAAAAGGAATCAAACATGTAGTAGATAGAAGTACATTTGGTCAAATTTAGTTTGAAATAAACGAATGCAAGTTGTCTAGGAATGAAATGAAAATAGAGAAGAATAGCATAACTTTTGATGAAGAAAGATAGTTATGGTAGATATTAAATATATACCACAACAACATGAAATTAGATTAAAACAGGTGCTGAGATTGTCAGAAGATTTTTAATGAGCTGGAGAATGAAAGAGGCTGTTTTTATGGCAGGAGGTTCTGCTGGACTGTAGCTTCCTACAGTAGGAGGAAGAGGGGGGGGGTCTGGACAGTTTGTGTCCATAGTGGGCTGGCTGCACTTTACCTGGTAGCCTTTGGGTCCTGAGGAAACTTCCATCCTATTAAACATTACAATAAAATGATTTACTCTTTTAAAACCAACAAAGGAAACATGCTCACTGTGTCAAATAAAAAAAGTTCATTTGCGATTTGGACGTTTCCTCCTTACATTTTGATGTTTTATATTTTGGAAGGCCTCCTTACGCAGATTCTCATTTTCAAGTCGGGACCATGGACTGAAATGCTAATATTACCTCCTGTCAGATAAAGATGTTGCTAAAATCTAAACAGAGGCTGAATCTTAATCTTTCAAGGTTGGTTTGAGCGAACACCACCTTTACTGAGCTTTTTATTAAATCACCTGTTAGTGATTTGAAGCTTCTCTGCAGAATAATGCTGCTGCAGTTCATGCCACCTTTTTCAAAAATTATCTTGATAAATTCACTGATGTCATTACGGCTTTGTCAAAAAAAAATTCTAAAAAATGCATAAAAAGATGAAATTATATAAAAATTGTTGACAAAGCATCAACATTGTTTAAAAGTCACATAGGTAAAACCTTACCCCTCATGAGCCAGTGGAGGGCGCTCCTGCTCTCTTCATGGACATCCAGGCAGCAGGGATGAACCAACTTGATGGAAAGGAAAGTGACGGAAACGCAGCAAGGAAAAGGAAGTGATTATTGAGCAAAGTATTGATTTTATTTCCTTTTCCTAATCATTGTTATTTAACTCATCATAAAAAAAGCACTCTTTCATCAACAGAGTTCCTATAGATCTAAAGTTGCATCAGTTATAGCAAAGGAATGATTATCTTTGCACATATGGATATAAGACAATAATTGTTTTAAACCAGCTTGTTCTGTTTAAGTTCCTTTGATGTTGTGTTTAATGCGCCTATAACTCCCGGCTAACATTTGGCACGAAGTTTCCTCTTCTGAGTTCAGTCAGACAGCAGGATGTGGTCTCACTCTGCAGGGACAGTTAACCCTGCTTGGACTGCATCCTCCAGACTGGACTGAATACTGGTGGGCTCTAATCCAGTCAAAGGGGGGATTCCATTCTCTGACCCCCCAACTCCACTAGTGAGGCGATTACCTGCTCTGTGTGTGCGTGGCTTTAAAACCCGTGAAGATTGGCTGTGTGTGTTTCAGTGCCTTTGCCTGCATGCTGAGGCCAGACGGACACAGTTTCTCTCAGATAAAAGTCCTTTCTGCTGTCAAAAATGACTGCCCTGATAAGAGCTGATATGGGAGAAAAGCAAGCCTTATGGCATCACTCTTTCTTTTTTTGTTTCTTTTGTAAACGCCAAATCCCCAGGAACACACCAGCCCTTCTTTGCAAACATGCACACAGTTAATCTCTGGGGGGCTGAGCAGGTGGAGGAATAAAGAAAAAGAGTCGCTGTGTGGGTTTGTTTCTGCATTATCATAGATATATATAAAAAAGAACATGTGAAGCATTGAAGACATTCCTCCTTTCAGACATACACCAGAAAACAGACAGATTATGTGTGAGACAGCAGCGCTCCTGCCTTCAATTAACCTCACAAAGACACCATCACTTACACGCTCATGATGCTGATAAAGGACGCCTGGGTGGGTGGGTGTGGAAGTGGCCTGAACGACACAGCAACCATGTAGAAAACAGCAAACTTATTAAAGACGGACATCATGTCATATGTTCTGTTTTTGGAGAAGATCTGTTCTTTCTTCACATGCAGCAATACCTGCTCCTGGAACAGACAGACGATGATCCAACCAGTCTGAAGCTTTCCAAACCTCTGTGTCCTTTAGTGAGATTTTACCAAATAGATCCACATAACCAACAAAGGATGGATTGTTTTCAACTGTGCGTGTCCTGTTTAGCCAATAATAGCTTTCCCATAGCTAGCTGATAGCTGATAGCCTAACAGCTTTGCTTCCACAACAGACCAGTAGGACTGCTGCCATAAGACTCTGCTTTATATTTGTAGATTAAACTTTATTGAACATTATTTGAGGAGTAAAATCGTACAGAACAGACATTGAAAAGGGAGGTGAGAAAGAAAGGGGGGGGGGGGGGGGGGATAAACAGCAACAATAGACACAGAAGATCTACAGTAACTCCCAGAAGTTTGCTTCCACACCTGGATGAGGCGAGAGGAACAGAAAACAGAAAACCAACGTAAGCTTGAAGAGCAGCGGCATCATTTCCATGTGTGTCAGAGTCAGAACCTGCAGTGATTCCACATTATTAACCATGGTGGTTTAAATCTGCAGCTGCATCTTCTCCTCTTATTCCATCAGAGGGGCGGCGGGGGCGGAGCCTATCTCCAGCGGTCTATAGGCTACAGGTGGGGTCCACCCTGGACAGGTCACCAGTCCACCGCAATAAATCTATTTCTAACATGCAAATATCCATAAACCGCAGTGACTCCTGCTGAACGCAGCTTCAGGTTGTTTTTAAGATGCTTTGCTGCTGAAAAGAGAAAAGCTGAAAGAGAAACTGTGCGGAAATGAATCAAAGTATATTAAAGTGTTGCAATGGTCCAGTCAAAGTCCAGACCTAAAGCGATTTAAGAATCTGTGAAAAGATTTTAAATTTGACTTTCATTGACGCTCTGAATACCAGATGACAGCAGTTATGCTTTTAGGAAAGAAAAAAAGAACTATAAGAAATGTTGTTGGCATCTTCAGCCAAAAAAACAGCAAGTAATGATTAAAAAAACACATTAGGAAAAAAATGGACTGACAAAAATATCATTTTGACCTTGACTCATTTCATTCCTTTCTTTTTCAGTATAATTATTCTACTTTACAGACTCGCATAAAAACACACGGTTTCTCCCAGCTTCCTGATTTCTGCTGAACGACAGGAAGAAGCAAGGCGGGGGGATGGTGGGGGTGTGTGATTAGTTTCAGGGTTCCAGGCCACTTGATTGGCAGCTGGCAGCATATGGAGCTGTGAGGAAGGTTTGCCCACGCTCACTTCTGAGGAAACAAATATTTGCCTGAAGGAGAGCAAGAGAGAGGGAGAGAAAAAATATTAATTAGTTTGCAGACGCACCGAGAGATAAAAGTCAGCAAGACATTCCCATCAAACGGCTGCAGAGTTTGCAGCAAAATGGAAATTTTCCCCAAGTTGACAGATCCAGCAGGCGGCTAACAGAGCTGAGGCTAAGAACACATGTGAGCAAGGAAAACTCTGAGGTGCACAAACAAAAAGAAGCCAGCACTGACATCTGCACCAGTTCACACATTCTGACTGAAATTACCATTTAGATGTCGATCTTTCATGCATCTATGGCTGCAGAAATTATTCTTAATTATAATTGGAAATCTAAGAACGAAGCAATTTGGAGAAAGAATTAAAACGCAAAAGCTAAAAGCAGGCGGCAGGTTTCCATACAGAAAAAAAAAGATTATTTCATATAATTCAGGCTCTCATAAAATATCAGATTCATATAAATGGATTTCTCCAATCCATGCTGTTTATATCCATCATGACATTTTGCTACCAACAAGCCTAAAGACTATTTACTGCTGCTAAACAGATGTTAGCACTTTGCAACTAAGTCAGATTTTTTTTTTTTTTAATCACACTTATAATTCTGAATTCTTCAGTTTTAACCATCATTAAATAGCAGAAGCAAAGTCATTTAATTTGGCTTTAATGGCTAACAAAGAATTTTGCAACTGTTATTGTCAGCATAAAGGTCACAGGCTGCTGCACCTTTCAGCTTTTTTTATACGCCTGTATTATTGCACATGGCGGTCCGACTCAGGAGGCCCAATTCACTGCAGAGCATAGCTCAGATTGAGGAGCCCTGCTGTGCAAACATGCAAATATAGCAGGTAGAGACTGAAACAGACTCAGAAGTTTATGAATCCTGTTGGATTCGTCAGCTGTAGAGTAGAGAGACAAGAAGCTGTTATAAAAGGCTGATAAATCCGGCCTAATAGAGATCCGACCAGAGGGCAGTAAATTATTACACTTAGGAGCAACTTTACGGCCTTAGTGAATCTAATCAGTCTAATTCATCCTACTGCAGGGAAAAGACTGAGGAAAGGCAAAATTCTTCAATAATCCCTGACAACATGAAGTTGGATAAATATTCTCCAATAGCATCACTTCCTGCAATGATGCACAGCAATAAAAACATGGAACATTCCAGAAATAAATGACTCTCCTAACTTACATAATGACCCTCATCCAGGAGATCACAAGTCAGTCCCATTTCACAATTAAAACAACTAAAAGTCTTAGGTAATTAATTTTATTTGGTCTAAATCAGTGATAAAGACTATCGCGGCGCCACTGGGCCCTCTGACCACCCGGTAAGGAGAACAGGAGAAACTCGCTTTAGCTCCATATTAAAGCCTAAAATGTGAGAAAGATTCACAATTAGCATTTTTAACATCTTCATCCCGTTTTAGGATTAAAAGTATTAAAGCAAAACTAAAGAAAAAAAACACAATTAATTTTCATTACACTGTATTTTGGTAAAAGTTTATAAAATGTTTCTGTAGTATAAAGGAATGTGAGCATAAATTAAACGTACCTGTTTTGTGAAGCTATTCAGCCTTGTTAAATTCACCAGATAGTCCCGTTCAGAAACAGGCAGCGGTGCTACAGTAACCTTTGCAGTAATCACTTCTATCTGATGGGCCTCTTTAATTAACCTTGTAGGAAATTAATCCCAATGTTAAATGGACAAGAAAAAGATGTTTGATTACCACCATGAACCAACTGGGACTTCTCCTTCTGTCTAATTGCCCAGGAAGCGAGAACAAGAGGGAGAGTAGCACAAATGAGAAACAGAAACAGATACGCAGAGCGAGGCGAGAGGAGAGGGGAGAGGGAAACATCCTGTGGTGTCATTAGCGTCCGTGTGAATGTCAGTCAGTCCCTGAAGCACTGATAAGGATTCACTAGCAGAAGAGAGAGGGAGGAGAAGGGGAGGAAAAGGAAAATATGAAAATGATTGTGGAAAAATACTTTGGATGATGAGTCAAAAATTCATGATTAACAGCATTTACTAAGTTCCAGCTTAATCACCATAAACAACATACCATCAGTAAATAAAGATCTATTGATGGTAGAACTGTTGGATTTCTGCTATCATAGATTTAAAATGACACAAAAGCTGCTTTAAGCTGTTCCCAGAGGGACTGGAACTGGTTTAGTCTCAGTGACAGAAAGGTGGAGTCAGCTCCCCCCCCTCCACCCGTCCCCCTGGATCCATGCTAGCTTATGTTGATCCAGCTCACCTCCTTTTTGTGTCTGAAAACAAACCGTCTTTTTATAACTGTCACAGATCAGTCTGTTTCCTTCATAAACCCATAATATTTATGTTCTTGTTTTCTGCGCTTTGGTCCTGATTTTAGTTCAGTCTGAGCAGCTGCTTCATTCTCCTCCTGTTAACATCTTCAAATGAGTTCACTGAGCTCAGCTCCTCGTGACTC
>NW_015151049.1:450853-463176 GCF_000732505.1 Cyprinodon variegatus
CATGGGACCGTGGCAGTGTGGCACTGTGGCACCATGGGACCGTGGCAGTGTGGCACTGTGGCACCATGGGACCGTGGCAGTGTGGCACTGTGGCACCATGGGACCGTGGCAGTGTGGCACTGTTGTACCATGGGACCATGGCAGTGTGCAAATCTGATGTGTTGCTCATGCGTATTAGATATAGGTATGCTGGTCTGACAGAACATTGGCCTACTTTAGGAAGATGAGATATCAGTTTATCTATACAACAAGAGGATTTCTAAATATAGGCCTAATTGTTCCAGTCTTCCTTTCAATATTTTTATTACATTATTATTAGAGTCTGCAGGAAGACTGAGAAATGTATTTTAGAAAGGAGGTGATTTTAGATGTGATCCACAGCAAAATAAAACATGATCCTTCCTGAGTGGAAAGGCAGTGAAAAGAATAATGGACCTAAAATGGACCATTCAGGTACATCACAACATATTTAGGCTAAAGGATCCAAAGATTTACGGCAAAAGCTATAATAATGGAGAATCACACACCAGAACCGGTACTAAAGAGCCTCCGCATAATTTATTTATCTGCAATTGATGTTTCTGAAGCTGCAATATTACTGCATGCTTTTCCCATCATCTCTATCCAGAGGTCCGGAAATAAGAGATTATTCATTGACTGCTGTTGGTTAGATTGCAAAGATTTAACCCTCCAAAAATGATCCACTGTGGCTCCATGCTGCTGTGAGACTGGAAACAAATATCATTTCTAGGTTTGTGCTGTTCCACCATTACCTTCAGCTGAACAGCAGCAAAGGTCAGCGTTTTCTACAAGAGGTTAATACAATCAGCATCACTGCTTCCTGTTGCTGGGCCGGGGCACCGAGGGCGGGGCGCGGGGGAGGAGCGGGGGCAGGATGACAGAGTCGGCTGTGGCAGAGAGGAGAACTGGTCGGTTCTGACATGACAATGACAAATTGCCTTGTATTTATTCAAATTGTGCAACGTGATCTTTTCACTGTGTTGTAATGCGTGTTTCCAGAGTTTAACCCTGTTGATGAGTTAACAATAACAAGCTTGTAATGAGGAGAAGGCAGGAAGAAATGAAGACAAGAAACCAAAACAATGTTCTAATGACAATTACTACATTCAAACAGAAAGGATGAGAACAAAATTAGAGGATATTTTCTAATTAAATTAAAAGCAGAGGTTAAAGTCAGTTCTGAAAAGCTTTACCTTTTATTTGAGATCTTATCAAATAAAGGTTTTGAAAATGAACAAATGATGCATTTTGCTACAAATCTAAAAATACCTTTTATTTGCAACCAGTTAAAGGTTAAAGGTAGAAAATGTGATATCAGTGAAACTTTTGATTGGTCTCACTGACTCGCTGAGATAAAACCAAAAAGATTTATTTCTTCCACATCAAACATTATTTTTGTTTTATAATCGTTTTAAAGTGGCCATAAATGAAACAGATTTTTACTACAGAGTTAACAGAATTCTACTGTGCAGTGAAACAGTTTTATTTCTTTATTCTTTTTTTGTCAAACATTTTCTGATCATCAAACAAATGCTAACGAGGGACTAAAGTACCCTCAGAAAAATCTGCTTTCTTATACAAACACTCATATCTGGGTTCAACTCTTTGCTTTATTTAATCAGGTTAAACTTGCAGATACATGCTGTCTCATTTTAAAGGGGGGCCAGTTCATTTTTCGTAGTAGTAATGCTGGATTACTTTTTTGTATTTAAACTGCACCTGCCTCATAAAGCGAACAGCTGGTTGTTCACTAAGGAGCTCCTGTTCTCTCGGCGCGTTTCTTATTTTCAGGCTGAAGGAGATCTTTCATCACCAGCGTTTATGGCGCATTGCCAGAGTGTTTGAACCCAGACACCTAAACAGTCACAACTGAAAAAACAGGAGAGAGGAAACAAATATCCTTCTTCAGTTTATATAACTGACTTTTTCAAAGATCAAAGCATTTTACTCCGCGGTCAGAGAGATCATTTATTTTAATAAACAGTTTCCTAGAGATGTTTTTGAGTATGAAGTGAAAAGGGGGCAGCTCTGAGAATATAAGGGTTAGCACAACAACTCAGACCTCCTACACTCTTTCATCGAGCCTTTTCCACATCCCTCTCTCCTCTTCTCTCCTTTCACTTTCTTAAACAAATCCTCTTGTCTCTGACAACCTACTAACTCTTAAATAAATCCTGCTTCATGTGAGATCCCAGCTATTCCCTCATGACCCAGACAATACCTCTTTGAACACACACACCCAATGAACACAGAGCTGGGACCCATGGAAGCTGGAACTCTGTGTGGGTAACACTGTCCAAAGCATTCAGTTTAAAAAGCCTCCCTTTTACTTTCTCTTCTCCTCTCCTCATCCTCTGGAGCTCTCCTTTCCCTCCGGCCAGGAGGAAGTGAGAGGAGGGATGGAAGGAGGGTGGTGAGAGAAAGTTGTGATGTCCCGACTCAGGGATATTTAATCCTCTCTGTGAGGGGTGAGCGTCTCTCTCCCCGTTTAGCTTGGGCAGATCAAAGCAGTGCTTCAGATTGTGGGTGAGATCGCTAACGCTCTCCTCCTGAGCGACTCCCAAACACACACCAACACACACTTAGAGGGCTCTGTGAGGACCGTAGAGGTAATGAGGCAGTTATTAATGCTATATTACTGGTTTAACGTATATATAGGTTCATTGATAAGGGAAAAAGTTACCGATCTCTGTTTAAACTAAAACATCACTGTTTAGTTTAGTTAAGTTCATTAAGTTGGCCTAAGTTAACCAAATTAGTGCATTGAGTTCACCTGTGAATAAGTGAAGCCATGCATGAATAACGAGTCATGTTTTGAGAGAGATTCTGCTTTTTATTGTTAGGTTTGTCTCATATTAAGGGACAGTTCAGGTTTTTGGACATGAAGTTGAGTGAAACTGTCAGTAGCTGAGATGTAACAGAGTCCCACCGATCCTCCTGCTACGAGGAGTAACATACAAGAGAAAAAGTAGTTCTGCTGCAGTAACAGCACAAATAATTAAAGGTTTTGAAGCTAGAAACTAATTTTAACAATTAAAAAACATTCTGGAGCGATGTCAGACCTCAATATCAATTAGGACTACTTTTTATCCGCTATCGCTCCGCCGCTAGGTGTAGAAGACAGTTCCTGCCAGCAGAAATAAACCAAAAGTACTTTTTTCTGTGGTACGATACCGCCTGTTTCTCATAGCAAGAGGCTCTACAGCAGGCATCCCCAAACTCGGTCCTCGAGGGCCGCTGTCCTGCAGGTTTTAGAGGTTTCCCTGCTTTAGCACAGCTGATTATGATGATTGCAGTTCAGCAAAAGCCTGTTAATCAACTATCAATTAGGGACACATCTACTCAAACAAAAGTGTAAAACCGTATTTATTCCAATTTATCTGCCAACTGAAACCTACCTTTTCAGGCATTCATGTATAAAAAATCATGACAACATTCTGCAGATGTCTAAAGGTTCCCTATTCAGTCATATTTAAATCCGTTATACATGCTAGAGATTAGAGGAAGGCACTTTCCCAAGACAGGAGATGTATTACTGGGTAAGCATGCGCTTCGCAGCATGACACCAGCCGGTTCTCTCTCCTGTGTCCACCTAGCAGACTTCTGATGTCCTCTTTCATTTCCTGCAGTCAGCCTCTAAAGGCGAACCTCGACCAGCTGCTGCCGCTCCCCATTCTGTCTCCCTTGATCGGATGTACTGCTGTCCTCCTCCTGGCCAGCTACAGCATTTCCCCTGGCTTCAGTGCTCTGTCTGCCCGGCCGACATATCTTCTGCCATCTTCTGTGGTTCCTTAGCTCCAGAGGGGCATATAGCCGACGAGTACCTTTGAATAGGACAACTCTCAACTTAAAGAAAGAGCCACAATGAAATGTCTTAATTTAGAGCATATCCACGTCAACAAGGGGTGGAGGTTGGTTGAGGACCCAAATACAGAGAGGAGGAGGCAGAGATAAGTCTTGCTGATTTAATGAAAAATGGTAACGGAAACAAAAATCCAAGGACAAAATACCCAAGAAAAACCAGGAGAAATCAGGGGAGAACACACATCTGTAGCCAAGTAACAACAGAGCAACAACAAACCAGTAACGAGGAACTGCAGAGGTGGTATATATATGCTAAACAGAACAAAGGTTGGGCTAATGAGCTGATGTGGAGCAGGTGTGAATAGAACTAACTAGAAGGAAGCCAAAGGGGAAAGGAAACAGGCAAAAGGGGGCAGGAGAGAGTAACTAGAGACTATATAAACTGCATAAAAACAACACATAACAGAAAAAAAAACCACAATGAACAAGAAAATACAGACTAACACAAATCAAAATGGAGCTGAAAACTTTAAAAAGAAACAAGCAAGCAATCAAAGAAACTTAAACAGAAGCACACAAAGGGAGAACCATAACGCCACATGTCCAGATGTTCCATTTGATACAAAATATATGTTAAGACTTTAAAAAATGCTGCTTTCAGATATTAAACTTTTATTTCACTTTATTGTCATTTATTACTTTGTATTGCTACATAAAACAAAATATTTGTTCTTTTGAATGTGACCATTTTAGCCATGAGATACGTATTTACATGGATGGAACGGAGATGAAGGATTGGGTTCCTAAACAGGAAGCTAAGACCTTTTATTACAGTCCAAAAAGGAAGGAGCTGCAAAGGACATCATAGACACAACCAACCTGCAACAGGACCTCCTACAGGCAACAGACATGCATGTTTCTGAAACCAACTCCATGAGGATGGTATGAGGGCCCATCTGGTCCACAGATGGGGGGGGTGCTCACAGCCCAGCACTGTTCAGGACACAGGACTGGTCAATTAACCACTGGAGCCCTGTGCTCTTCAGAGATGAAAGCAGGTTGGAGACACTGTGGAGAAGAAGCTGATGCCTGCAACATCCTTCAGCATCACCAGTGTGGCAGTGGGTCAGTAATGGAGTCAGGAAGACCCTCCAGGGGCGATATGACCTCAAATCAATATCATGACAAATTGGGCGTGTTGGTGAATATTCTCATCCAGGTCATAGTCATTCCAAAAAAGAAAGTTAAAAACAAACCGCTGCACTTTGTTTCCACGTTTGAAGACATTTTTCTTCAAACTTAACTGGTAAAAATCTGGTTTATTGCCCAGTCCTACCACAACCCTCCATGTGCTCCCCAGAGCTAGCATGACTGCCACTAGGCACCCAGATGAGCTCCTCAGACCCCTGGTGAGACCATCTGCTGGCTCCGTTGGACCTGGGTTCCTCCTAATGCAGGACAGTGCTGGACCTCATGCAGTGGACCATCCTCCTCTTCATCAGGAGCAGCCCAGGTGTTGTAGGGAGGTCATAGAGGCAGGAGGAGGCCACCAACACTCCAAAACCTGTTAGAAGGATATTACGGTACATCACAGCTGGATCAGCCTGGAGGGATTCTACACTTTCATCCAAATCCAGGCCTCCATTGGTTCATAGATTCATTTCCATTGATGATTTTTATGTGATTTTGTTGTCAGCACATTCAGCTTTGAACTGAACAAAGAATTCAACGAGCATCTTTCATTCATTCAGATCTAGGAAGCATTATTTTAGTGTTCCCTTTATTTTTTCAGCAGTGTAAATGCACACGTTCCGACACAAGCCTACTTTCAGGCAAGGAGTTCCTATAAATGGGGAGACGAAAATTTGTATACAACAGTGAGAATATTACCGTCATTTTTTTCAATCTTATATTAGCTTTTAGTCTTTAAAGCTTATTAACATCAGTCCAAATTCTTCAAGATAATCGTTGGTTCTCAAACATAAAATCTTTGCTTTATATTATATTATCAACCATCTTCATTTGCTTTTTCTTCTTTGTTTCATAGAAATTAGTCTAGATCAGTTTCACTACCTGTTAGGAGAATTTAAACTGAAAATAATTGATCTGCAATTGAATTATTGGGGTTAATAAACTCTTAGATTTTTTTTTACAGATGTATTGTTAACTCTTTGACCATAATTTAAGCCTGAATCCACCTTTCATCTGCTTTCCTTAAACAAAGCCAGTTAGAAAAAAACACAATAGTCCAAAGTTGATCAAATATTCAATATAATCAATGCATACAAGTCAACAATAATATATTGTGGTTTCCTGTTGGTGGGCATTGAATGCAACATTGTGAAAACCTTTTTAATTCACCAGCATTTCTCCAACAGTGGAGCCAGGACTTGAACTTTCAGAAGCTTTGGAGAAAGTTTCATCCCAGATGTCGACATTTTCTCTCAGAGACAAAAGATTCTGCTTTAATATTTTTAAACATAGACTCAGTTCCTACAATGACTTTCACAGGCTTTGCAGTGAATCTTCCCAAGTGTTTATAATATTACTTAAAGATCTTCTGTGAGTCATGAAGTGAGTTGATTGCTGCGCTTTCTGTTTCAGCGCCCTGGAGGAGTTGGTTAACAGAGGGAACGGCAAACCGCATGGCAGAAGATAACAAAAGTGATGATTCCTCTGTTTCCTTTCTATTTGTATTTTAATTTCATCCTGGAGCGCACAGTCGTACACACAATAGCCCGAACCCTGGGCTCCCGTGCCACTCAGCTTCCCAGGTTTGCAGGTCTCTGATAGCAAGCCTCTGAAATGGAAAAAAGATAAGAGGAAATAAACAAATAAATAGAATGAAACAGAATTTGTGCTGGTTCAGTGCTCACAGATGGAGGGGTGGGGTGGGGGTGTGGGGGGGCTCGGCCAGGCCGGTCACACAATGATTTCGACTCAATAAATGGAATCAAGGTAAACGCCTACATGCATTCAAGCAGGTTCTATTTATAGTTTTGTTGAAGCTGAATGCTGAATATATCTAATAAAGCCCACATCCATTAATGATGGAGTTATTTAGTGATTCCATTTTTTTCTATCCAAAATACCCTGAAATGTGCTTTTATTTCCATTGCAGTGAAGCGTAGTGTTGCTGTCAGCTGATTCTGTTGGTGCCTCATGCTTTGATATGCATCCATACCAACACAGCTCTCCAGCAGCCTTTCTTCTCAGAGGTTGCTTCATTATACTATCATAGCCTGTTAATTACCTTATCGCTGCTCCATCAGCCCACGGTCAGCATCTTCAGCGTATGTATCAAAGCAAACAAAGTCTCTTTCATGTTCCCTGTTTTTGTCCTGATTAGTGAATCCAGGCTTTTTGGAACAAAGTTTGTTATTTTTAATAATAATTAAGATCCTGAGGAGACAATATAAAAGGTGTGCTTGTTTAATTGTGTTGGTTTAGTGCTGCATTGCTCAAATACTTGCTGGTTTTTTATACTTGTTTAATTGCTGCCCCTGAGATTTAAGAATTGTTATATGAATAATAAAAACCTAACCATGCTGGGTTTGCTTGTTTTAATGTTAGATGATCTTGAATATAACCAGAGATGAGCTGAACGGACAGACGGATCCTAACTAAATGAACATAATGATAATGTCTCCCACCCCATGCATGAAGCTCCTTCAGCTAAAGAGTCAGAAAAACGTGAGTCACTCGCATTAAATAGGATAAATGTAGAAATGTTGTCCTGCTTTTTAAAAACTGTCGTCAACTGTCCGGTCCCAACAAGGACCAGCAAAGATTATCAGCAGCTCATGATCAGTTATAAACAATGACTGAATTGGAGGATATGATCTTTGATCTAATCGACAAATAACTGATCAACTATCAACACTTTTAATAAAGTAATAAATTCATAAATTCATCACAGACACCCTCACCTGGACTGGAAACACCACCTCACTGGTCAAAAGGGCCCAGAAGCCCCCCCCCCCATCCTCCCCACCTTCTCCAGCAGCACCATAGAGAGCGTTCTGAGCAGCTGTCTCACTGTGTGGTGTGGAGGCTGCAGCGCCTCAGACTGGAAGAAGGTGAGAACAGCAGAGAGGATCATGGGGGCTCCTCTTCCCTCCATTAAAGACATTTCATCCCAGCGCCAGCGCTGCGTGTCCCGTGACATCATCAATGACCCCTCACCCCCCCACCATGGACTGTTCTCCCTGCTGCCCTCTGGGAAGAGGCTTCCCAGCATTCAATGCAGGACCAGCAGGTTCTGCAGCAGCTTCTTCCCCGCCGCCATCACACTGATCAATGTCTTGTAGAATTGGTTATTCTATTGTATTTTATTATTAGATTTATTATATTTTATCATTATATATATTTATATTTTTAAAAAAAAGTTAGAACTGTAAATTTACAGTCATTTGTACTATTTTTTAAGGCTGCACATTTAAAAGATGAAATTGTCCAGTGAGCTGTTTCCAAACAAACAAAATGACAAATAAAATCTGTCTAAAGTCTAAAGTAAAACATGAAGTAACAATAAGTCAGAAAAGAGGCAGTAGGTGACTGACAGTAAAAATAAAAAATACTGCCCTCATTTTTATACATATATATGCACAGAGTTTTCACACTTTTCTTTACTTGCACCCATAGAAAAAGCTGAGGCTCATACAGACCCAGGTTCATGGGTAATTAATGCCACCTGTTCATTCTGATGCAGCCCTGATTTAACAAAGTCAATCATGTGTTATAAATCGGTGCTATAGAAATAAACTGAATTGAATCAACAAACAGGAGACCATCTTCAGAAATCTTCTCTGAAAGCAGACTTTCACCGACACTTCTGGGCACAAATCAACCCGATTCAGTTCGGCTGCCAAGACAGAGGAAAAAAAGTCTAAATCATGAGGATTTAACTGCTAATCATCAACACAAGCTTTTCTTATACCAGGAAATCCTTCACTTATTCAACTCAAATCTCAGGGTCGCCGCCAGTAACGGCCTTAGAAAATATTATCAATAGAAATATTCAGCAATGTTGCTGTGATAAAATATTGACAATACTTTTACACCAACTAAAGTTTAAAAGCCTGCCTTTAAAATGTAAGTTAAAACAATTCATTCCTGGATTTAAGCTGAATATTAATTAAGAAACCAGACTTAACATATGCAGGTAATTCTAGTAATGTTTACAGTTAACTAGTATTACCTGCTTATTTTAAGCAGGTAATGAAAAATAATGGAATGAAAAATGAATAATAATAGAATATTAGCGGAGTTGCTTAGTGGTGAAGCTCAGCAGGTAGTGGGGGAGGGGCACTCTTTCCCAGGGCACCAAAGAACAAAGTTATATTTTAATAACAACAATATTTTAAATAGAGATGAGCAAGGAGGCTCTTTGTCACTGAACAAACAAAAAGTAGAGAAATGATGAATTACAGGAGTTTCTATAGATCTATGACCTGCCTCCATGTTGGAAACGTTTCGCCACTTGATGATGACTCACTGACAGCTGAAGCTGCCTTCATCAATCCAGACCTGTAAAACACGTCTGTGACAAACGAAATATTTAATAAGGGTTTAACAGCCGGATCACCTTTAACTCATGGAGGAGGAGATGTGGCGGCTCATGTCCGCATAACAGATCAACTAGTTGATCATGACAGCAGAAAGTATTTCCATCATAGCAGCACGGACACTTTAACGTTGGTCTCTGTTAACTAAGCAGCAGCCCTTTCTGTTTAAGCTGCACAGTGGGAAATAGCCCTCAGGTGAAACACACACACATGCTCACACATATGCAGGTTGATTAGCATGCTAATTGGAGGTGAGGACAGGGTGGTAGAGAGCAGCTCTGGTATATTAATCACAGGTTCCACAGGAAACCATCTGACTTCCAAAGCTGAGGAGGAACGGTGTGACAGAGCTGCATGGATGATGAAGCTACATAGCTCCTCTTCATCCACTCAGCTAACACCTTCCACCCACTCTGTCCACATCCTGCTTTCTCCACTGTCCACAGCCACAGTTACGCTTCGCCGACTGGTGAACAAACGGAGCTTTTTCCACTCAGGTTATTAAGTCTGCAGAGTTTCTGCCTGTTTTTAACTAATGCTTTAAATCCACATACTTTGAATTTATAGCTATTTTATGATGGCGGTGCAGTGGGCAGCAAGAAGGTTCTGGGTTCAATTCCTGGCCTGAGGTCTTTCTGCATGGAGTTTGCATGTTCTCCCTGAGCATGCGTGGGTTCTCTCCAGGTACTCCGGCTTCCTCCCACAGTCCAAAAACATGACTGTTAGGTTAATTAACTTCTCTAAACTTTCCGTTTGTGTGTGTGTGCATGGTTGTCATTTCGTTATAAAAAGCTTCACTGTTTTCATTTTTTTCTAATTAATAATTTTTGCATTTTAAATGAAAAGAGGAAAATGTAGTTTGGTAAGTTAACTCTAAGCTTCTAAAAAAAAACAAGTTTGACTTACAGGATCAGGAAAGGATTATAATGTGTTTTTGTTTAATTTTATAGAAAATATAAAATGATTTTAAGACAGAAATCTGCTATTGATGATTATTATCATATTTATGTAACAGCAAATAAATTAGAGCAACATTTAAAAAACAAAATAAATGAATAATCTAAACAATTCATTCCATAGTTTACAATGATGCTAGTTTGTGTGAGTCTAACCCGAACCAAAATAAAAAGATTGAATTTTCAGGTTTATCAGGCTGGGTAATGCAGGTATTAATGGAGTACTAACTGTCAGACATTAGGAGGCTTTTCTTCCAGTAGACTTCATCCATCTACCCTGCAAACAGCAGCAATAAGATCAAATAATCTGCCACCTGCTTTAAATCTTTCTCTCCAAAATGCTGTGAGTTTCTCTGAGGGAGCCGGACTCCAGCTGCTGTAGCCCTCTGATGATTGGACGCTTTCCAAGTACGGCTCGTTACAATCCTCCTGCAGCATTTGATCCTGAGGAGCTAATGGATCAGTCTCTGGTGGAACATTTATTGGGAAACTATATTTCTCTATATGTGCTGAACCTAATTTTATCTTATTTTTTATATATCTTTAGATTTTTCAGATTTTTATTGTTTTCTCTTCCAGCGTAACAGTTTCATCATCAACTTCATCCATAAAAAAAAGCTGCAGACACAAAATACCTTTTTTTTTTTAAACAAAGAGGGCCGACTGCCAGATGTCGTCCGGTTGGACCGCGGCTGTCTGCGGCTTCATCAGCTGAGGGAGGCTGGCTAATAACGCCCCACAGCTACGCTAATCAGTCCTACCCACTGCAACGCAGACAAGAAACACACCATCAGAAAAACACAAAGACGTCCATTAAGTTAGATGCAGAAATAAACCATTTTATTAAAAGTTTATGTGATTAAACAATTAAAATGTAGGGAAAATGATTTTAATATCAATAGAAATAAACACTGATGTGCATATAAATATAGCTCCATTTATTCTCACTGCTCTCTAATGTTTCCCTTCAGATGAAATTAGTTTATGAAAGCATGTGCCAAGCTTTAAACCTCTAAGAGAACCTTCAGGACTGCAAACCTACCCAGATATGACCACCCTGCACCAGAGAGCCATGGTAGCACTGGAGGAGCTGCAGATTCCAGCTACTCATTAACTTTCTAAACATCTAGACTCCATTTAAAGATTGTTCAGTAGGAAGCCGTCATGTCGGCTGTTCGCAACAGACGTGAGATACGTAAGGAAAAGGTGACAAAGTTCTCTCTACTCTGACAATCTGTCCGGACTTTAAGAAGGCAGAGCCGTAGAAAAAGATTTAAGGCTGGAGAGGAGCTTCACCTATGAGGCGCTGGGTTTGATCTGTCTATTCCACAATTATATTCATTTCATTTGTTTGAAAATTAATTTCACTAAATTAAAACTGAAGCAAATGGTTTAAAGTGCTTTAAGTTTTTTATTTATTTATTTATTATTTTATGGTTTTTGGTCTGTTTCTAATATATTTTTTATAATTCAATGTTTTTTTCAAAACCTCAGTCATGTCAGTCATTTAGCCACAGAGTAATCAAACACATATTAGCAAATATTAGCCTGGTAGAAATCATCAACAATAATAATGATTGTGCAAAAGAAACACCAAGTGAAAAAGTGTGATTAGCTCAAGATGCTAACTTAGCATAGAGAGCCACTGGTGTTACAGCACTGTTTCCCTGGCAACAGGTCTCACATGGAGAATGCTTCAGATTAAAAAAAATGTTTCACCAGAAATCATTAGAGCACGGATTGATTGATTGATTGATTGATTGATTGATTGATTGATTGATTGATTGATTGATTGACTGATTGATTGATTGATTGATTGATTGATTGATTGATTGATTGATTGGCTAAATGATGTCTGACACAAAGAAATTGAACATTGGGAAATTATATTGAATCATAGAACTTAAAATAATTCAATCTGAAAAACTAACATGAAGAGAAAAAACAATTAGGAGAAATTTATTGATACAATGAC